>NC_060268.1:94656740-94773318 GCF_021613505.1 Equus quagga
GTCAGTGAGGGGGTCTCTATACTATTCTCTCTTGGGTCTGCTTTTGGTTTAAGAAATGCAAACTCTCTCGTTACAAGGACACCAAAGTTGCACTTTTTGACTGCTGGGTATTTTTCTGCTCAAGGGACTTTGTCTAAATTCATCCCAACATTGTTACTTTGGTATATGAAAAATACAGTAAAGAAACAAGATTACTGCCCCTTCGTCCTCTTGCCTGGTTTTCCTCCCGCCATGGGGATTTTCAAAGCTTGTTCAGCTCAGTCTCCCTGTTTTACGATGTGCTGAGTAGGACCTGGAGACGTGAAGGGATGCGCTGAGAGCCACATAGTTTCTTGCGGAGGTGGGCTGGACCCCCAGGCTCCCAACTGCAAATTTGACTCCCTTTCTAAACTTGAGCATCCATCACCCGTTATAACAGGTGTCCACTGTCTCCACGTTTGTCTAGTTTATGCATGTGATTTTCCACGGATCCGGTACCATTAGTAAAACTAAGCCTGTGTTTATTCAGGACTTAAAACTAAGTGACATTTTCATGTCAAACAAATATGGAATGGTATCATGATGTTTCAAGCATTCAAAAGAAGATCATTCTGTATATTACTAAGACCTTAAAAATTTACCTTAAAACTATACCCACTTAAATCCATAAACCTGTATCATGCCCAACACCCTGCTTGGATCAAAGATTATAGTTTGCTTTCCTTTTTTTTTTAAACAAAAGGTAATGTGTTTATAATAGTTTCTCCTGCCGATTTCTGGTTCCAATATGACTTTGTTACTGTTGAGTTGCCAGGGGTTGATGTTAGCATCTTAACTTTATAAAAGCATCATCTTTAGTTTTTCAAGAAGTCCTTAATATTTTATGCTAACCCCAATTGTTTTTTTGAAGTTTTTGGGAAATTTGACTGATGCCATTTTATACACATGGAGCAAAGACACCCGGCCTCTAAATCACTCTCTTCCTATCCATCTTGCTTGTTTAAAAATTCCGAGAGCCATGAGCATCCAAACAGCAAATTTGGCAGCTCCGCTGACGTGTTCGCACTGAAGACTTCCTGCCCCGCTAAGCTTAGAAAAACAAACCAGCTTATGATGAATATAAATGTTTTTCGGAGTGTGTGCAAACAGCACATTTCTGTCTTTTTCTTCTCTTGGAAGGAAGGCTGCATTTTGAAAGCCTGCATGATTTCAGCCACACAGACGAGCTGTTTCCTGAAAGAAATGAAGCTGTGGGGGTGAGAAAGACCTTGAATAAACATGAATATAGCCCCGACATGGTTCTGGACTGTGTCAGGTTGGGTAGTGTCTCATTGCCAAATGGGGAAGAGCTGGTAATGCTTTTTTTCCCGCTACTGAGTTAATATAAATTCATGCATGAGGCATATATGCAAATTTCCCTCCTGGTGTCCGAGGTTGGCAACAAAGACACCATGCCCGCGTAATTAATCGGTTGTCAGGTAATGGTGTTCTTTGCTAGCTGACTCCGTGCTGGTCCCATGAAGGCCTGGGCCGGGTTGGCCTGTGGCTCCCTGGGAGGCAGAGACTTTGGAACAAGCAGGGTGGAGCACTCGGCCCAGCCTGGCTGGAGTCGAGGGCTGCGGAGGCAGGCGGTGGGGGCCAAGGAGCAACGGGTCACACCGCTGCGCTGCTGTAGGTAGAAGCAGACGACTCCGGAGCCTGCAGATCGCAGCCAGGTTCCTAGAGAGTGTAGACATTTCGAAAGCTCCAAGGAAAGCGGCAGGCTGCAACGAGTCAGTTTGGAAAATCAGAATAAGAACAGTGACTCGCCGAGGAGCCCTGACCCTCCTTGGCCTATCCCTTCCCCTTTTTCTGTATGACGCAGTGTGCTGCTAATCTGTTGTGTTCATTTTCTGCTTCCGCTAATTAGATCATAAGCTCCTTGGGAAAAAGGAGTCCTGTCTATTTTGTTGACTGCTGATTTCTCCATATCAAAAACAGCCTTGGCTCATAGTAGGTCCTTAAGAAACATATGTTGACTGAGTGACTGAATAAACTCTATGAACCCCAAGAAGTCTTTGGACATGCCATACTTTTGAGATCCACCCCCCCCCCCCCTTTGGTAAAATAAAATACTTATTCATACTTTATTGAAAAGGCGAAGATGCCTTTTCTCTGCCAGAGAGAGAGAAAATCATGAGTGTCAGTGGTGAGGAGGCCGTGGGAAAAGGCGTATTTCACTTTAGGATCAAAGTGCAGATTCCAGTGCTCAGATTGGTCCTGAGAGAGTGTTCTCGAACGCTGAATTCCTGTCTGGGAGTGGAGTGATGCCGGAGGAGAACTAAAACGACCTCCCAGCAGACACCTCCCTTCTCCACGGCACTTTTCCGGGTAGTTCTCCGTCTGAACCCCTGCTCTCCCCAGCGGCAGTTGCTCACGTTCTTCAAATAGACCGTCCTTCCTTCTCTGCTGGCTGCTTTGGTGGGAACAGCGCTCCCCTCCCCACTGAGACTAGACCCGGAGGAGGGGAGTGGGTGGGAGGAGGAGAGAGTAGGGCAGGGAGTTTGCAGTTTATTAAGATTGGAGATGACCATCCATCTAGTTTTTTTTCCATCACCAATAGGGCTCTGTTCTTGGATTACAATCTTCAGTTTTTTCCCTCCGAGGTATTTTAAGGTACAGTTATTTCCATGGGACGTTTTGCTAATTGAGGCTGTTTCCAACGGGTCAGCTTACTTCAAGGTCTTGAAAAATGGACTCTTAAGTGAAATTTTTGAGGGGTGGGCTCCAGAGAAAGTGGATCTGTATTGTGTATATTGGCAGGGGAAGCCTCTTTCCTCTCCCCATTCAGAGTAATAGTTGGGTTTTTAAAGAAACCCTTGTGAAATGCCAGCACGTGATTCAGCCAGAGCGTTTTGGTCTTTCTGTGGCGGAGAGTGTATCCAGACATCAGTCATGCAGGGCGCTGTGGGGACGCAGGGGGCAACCTGTGTTGGTTTTTCTAGGAAAGAAAATCAATCGTTGAATGTCTCCTGTGCACAAAGCCCACTGCTGAGCGCCAAGGTTCCAAGATGAAGAGAAGTATTATGACTCCATCTTTAGTTTTCTCCTTTCGGGCAACAGAAAGGTGAACTCTGTTCCAGCAAGATCTTTTCTCCGATTGCTCTCGACCCTGCTTGCCAGTGCTGATTAAAGATGTGTGCGGTGTGCCTGTGTGTGTGCGCATGTGTGAGAGGAGGGGGGAAGGGGAAGGAGAAAGAGAAAATTCAAGAGAGAATATGTGTTTAGTGGCAGAGGCTGGAGTAGTACCATGAACGACGTTTATTAGCTCTAAATTCCAGTTCGCTAAAGAGAGTCTGAATGTGATATATTTAAATTCAAGGAGACACCTTCCCTCTTGTGACAGCTCATTCTGATACGTGCCCCCATAAGGCACACTGCACCTCACAGCTCTAGAGGGTTCCAGAAGGGGCAGCTGCTCGTATTTCTTTTGAAAATGTGACTCAGAGTGAAGCTGAAGTTTGAAACGACATGGTATTTTGGCTGAGGTGTACTCATTTATTCAGATGTTAAATCTTTCAACCCAACAACATCAAGAGAACATATTAATTAGTTGACGGTAAATAGAGAAGACGAACCTTTAATCCCTAGAATTAATTTTTAAAAACTCAGAAAAAATGTGAAAACTCGTTTTCTTTCAGCCCACCCTTCTAACCCTGCCAGAGTAAATGTATTTTATATTTAATCGGGAAGTTTTGCGATCCATAAAACTTTGAAAAGTCTTGGAATGACGACATCCTATTTGAAAAACCAAAATGATCTGGAAGGTTTCATTTTTAACCTTCGTTTGGAGTTCGGGAAACAAAATGCACATTGTGCTTTTTGGAAGAAAATTGTGCTTTGCATGCTGAATTTAAATAATATTGGTTAACTTGATTTTCCCTCGTGAGCTTTGGAAGGTGCAAACAGTAAAGTTCTAAAGGCCATCTAGGCCAGGAGGAACAGCCCCAGAGACCCTCCAGAAAATGTATTTCCTGAAGACTGTTCCCAAAGCCTGGGGACTCTGTCTGCTCCTCCTGCAAGACACACTTCCAGACTCATCGATTATTCTCATTTAAAGGGACTTCCACCTGTAGGAGTGGCCCCAGCCTTCCATCCAGATGTGGAACTCGCCCCAACAGATCTTGGTTGCCATTAACAGCGGCTGGATTCTTGTGCATCAATATTCCTGAAGGTGCCTGTGAATGTCCTCTGCTGAGCCCTGAGGTCATGGGGCAGTGTCCGTCCAGAGTTGCTCAGTACTTGCCTTCTTAGCATTAGCTTTTGTCCCAACCTCTTAAGATTTGTTGGAACCTCAGTCCTTCCATCTAGCATCTTACTTCCATGTGTTGTTTGTGTCACTGTGGGTCTGAGGCGTCCGACAATGTATTTCTAACCCCTGGTGGCCATGATGGAGACCCCTGAAATGAGGAGCATGTAATTGGGTGCATTCACCGTGGGCCTGGAGACAGCTTTTCTTGGCTGGGTGAAGGGCCCAGATCCCAGCTCTATTCCCACTCAGGGTCTGTGGCAGCGACAAGGAAGCAGATAGAGAACATGGTGTTCAAATTTGGGCTGACCCGAAGCATGGAGAGGACAATGCATATAGCGGGTGGTGTAGTCAGGATCCAAAAAAGAGTCTTGACAGGCTTGGAAAGATGGGCCAAATCTAAAGAGAGCATGGGTGGCGGAGAACAGTGTGGTCTGGCTCCCAGTCCAGAGTGCAGAGACGCGGCTTACCAGCAGCCTGTGGGAAGGAGACTCAGTGGCCTTCACTGACCGCAAGTCTGCAGAGGTTAGTGGTTTGGTGTTTGGCTTGTGTTCGTGCTCTGAAGAGAGACGAATGTCGCACCTGCAGCGCTCAGACTGAGCCAGGAGAAGGGCTTAGACTGGCTTGTTGAGTTTCAATGGGAATCATATCGCATCTGTTTAACTGCTGACTGCTCAACTTTGGAGGCACATTGGGTCCCGTTCTCTATGACAGGAATCCTTCTCCCCTGCTTCTCTCTCCTTCCATTATATCTGCCAAGCCTTCTGCCCAGTCTTGATGGGCATTCTCCATCCATTGCAGGACATAGACCAAGGCCTAGGACACTGGAATGTTGTCCTTGAATCCCGTATTTACTTCCTTCTGCCAAGGTTCCCACTCAGAGTTTGTGGCAACGACAAGGATGCAGCTAGAGAACATGGTGCTCAAATTTGGGCTGACCTGAAGCATGGAGAGGACAATGCATATAGTGGGTGGTGTAGTCAGGATCCAAAAAGAGTCTTGACAGGCTTGGAATGATGGGCCAAATCTAAAGAGTGCATGGATGATGGGGAACAGCCAACATCAAAGCCTTCAGCTGGAGAGGGAGATGAAGACGCAGCTGCATCCCCGAGTCCCAGATTCCTAGCCCTCGGAGGGGCCGTCTGGCTTCCTCCTGACTGCGTCCCTGGTGATTCGGCAGCTGTGGACAGTGGCTGGTGGGATGAAGCATTTTGGCAGCCTCTCTCCTAGACCTGGATCTGTGCCCTGGGAAGATCACATCCTTCCCGGTCCAAACTTCCTCCTCCTGCCTTCCCTTCGGCTCTTGCTACTTCAGGCCCCTGACCTCTTTGGTCGCCCCTCCCATGAGGAGCTGTGTGCTGCAGAGTCCCCCTGACATTTAGGAAGTCAACTCTCAGCTGGGTGAGCATGTCAAATCCATGTTATTGCATGATGCTTTCTGAAGCCAAGAGTGAACCAGCCATTTCTCCCAAAAGAAGACCCAGTTTTTCTTAGATTTTTCCCCCGAGGGAGGTAGGGAAATGGCACAGAGGTGAGCCTGCACACAGCAGGAGGGGGTTAGTGTGTCCCTGGTAATATTACCTGGCCTCCTGTATCTTGGTTTCTTCGTGGGTGAGATGAGGCTGATGACACCCCCCCCCCCCAGGGTAGTTGTGAGGACAAAAATGAGACAGTTTCCACAAATCCTAGTTCACAGTACGTGCTCAATAAACTTGAATCTTCCTTTCCCTGCCCTCCCTTCAAAGGGCCTCTGCTGAATCTGTTGTGTCTGGCTAATGGAGATACTGCCATAGAAAGTTCTGCTCTGGGGGAGGGTTTGGGATTATGCTACCTCTGCAGTTCCTTCCACCTCTACAGTTCTGTGACTCAGAGGTTTATCCTGTTCAGACTCTGGAATTCAACTGAGTCTGTGTCTGTGGAGGGAGGGAGGCTGGAGGAGGATGTGGAGAGGATGACAAGGGAAGGTGCTGTTGGCCAGGGTACCTCATACCTCAAGTGGGGAGCAATGGACCACCTCAGACTAGTTTGGTATCTATCAACTTGTTAGAATCTGGCAACCCCTCTTTGCCTCGGGAAGGAGTGGGGTCCCCATCACTTAAGGTATTCAAAGAGGGGCTACAGGCCATCTGGCAGGATTGCTGAGGTAGATAGGCTGGATTAGATGACCAGGAAGGTCCCTCCCAGTGCTGGGCTTTCATAAGCAGGGGATGCCACAGTAGAGCTCTTCAACTTCTGACAACCGTGGTGATGGGTGGTGACCTTGGTACGCCCTCGCTACTATGGACTTGGATTGCACTAGGGCTTTAGAAAAATCGACTCCGGAAGGATTAAAAATTTACTCAGGAGTGAGGATTTTAATAAAGAGAGATGAATGTCAAATCTTCATCGTGTATCAGTGACAAGGAAAGTGACATGGACATGGAGAGAATCTGGTCGAGCCCAGGGGACTTGTGATGCTGAGCTCCCACTGGAGAGTCGGGGTGGCCGAGGAAGTGGGCCCTGCTCCAAGTGGCTCAGGTGGTGCTGTCCACCGGTCTCGGTCCCACCACCCACACGCCAGGCCCTGGGGCAGGCGCCTACTCTGGGGAATGCAGACATGATGGAGACACTGTCCGCAGCCTTATGGAACTTTCTCCAAAAGGCTGCACCAAAATGGGCCTTGGAGGAGAGTCAGAAGTCTGGCATAGGAGTAAAATATAGGGCAAACATTCCTCATTTTACCCAGTCTGAATTTAAGCAGAGAAAAAAGGCTCATTGGAGCTTGGGAAATGTTTGTAGTTGTTTTTAATTGTATAAAAATGCGACGGACAAGTACTCTGATTAGAGAGAAGGGAGGTGGTGTTACCAAAGGAGACTTCAGCAGACTCATGTGGACCAAGGGCCATCTTCTTGACACAAGCCAGACCCTCCGCCTGCAGTTTGGATCCCATTCCTCTTCCTTCTCAAGGCTTTACTCCTGTGGTTCTGTCTTCTGTCTCCTCCATCATCTCCCTTACTCTGGATGATTCCCGTAACGGAGCATGCTCCAGCATCTCCTCTCTTTTACAATTCTACCTGCAGTTCCACGTTCCTATCCACCTGTTGCCCATTCGGAATCTCCCTTCACAGTCTCTACTTCCTCTTCTCCCATTCACTCCTCAAACCATTAGTGTTGTCCCTGCTGCTTGACTGACCTGCTCTTGTCAAGGTCAGCAATGACTTTCCTGTTGCCAGATCTAATGGACGCTTCTCGGGCCTCATCTTAGTCTTGTAGCAGCATTCAAGACAGTGGACCTCTCTGATGCTGAATCCTTCCATGACCCAATATATATCTTTTCTTCTTTATTCTACTCTAATTGATGGTCATTTTTAGTCTTTTTGGCTTCCTCCTTCTCTTACTCATTTCAAGTGTTAGCGTTATTGAGCGTTCCAGGTAAAGCCCTCTTGTCTGCCATTATCTTTCTCTTGGGAGGGTCCTGTCAGGTGCGATGTTTGTAAATATGTGTATTTACATGTAAATGTAAATGATGACTTCCAAATATCCATCTTCAGCCTTCTCAGATCTCCCTTCTGAGCTCCAGACCTGCCTAGGGAACAGCCAACTCAAGCTTTCCACACGGATGTCTCATAGACGTCTCAAGACTTCACTGTCCATTCTCTGCCTCTCCCCAGTAAATCTATTCCTGCCTCAGGGCTACCCATGTGGCCCACAGTGCTTTGAATCTACCAACTCTTCCTTTCTTATCCCTGTTTCATGCCAGGCTCTTCCTTGTCCACACGGGATCCAGCCGCACTGACCTCCTTTCTGTTCTGCAAACCCACTGACCTCCTTTCCACCTTGGAGCTTTTGGACCTGCTCGTCCTTGGCTGGGAGTGCTCATCCTGAGCTTTTTACGTGACTGGCTCCTTCTTACCTGTTACGCATTAGCTTAAGTCTTACCTTCTCAAGGATGCCTTTGCTGACCATCTTGTCTGAAGTTAAACAACCCTCCCCAACTTTATTCTCATATCACCCTATTTATTTCCTTTATAGTGCTTAGAACTTTAATTTTCTCGTTTGTGAATTTGTTTACTTATTTTATTATGTATCTTTTCCCACTAGAACGTAACCCCCATGAACATAGGGACCTTGTCTTTCTTGTTCCTCCTTGGATCCATAGCGCTTAGAGTGAGTCCAGATGTATGGTAGGTGCTCAATAAATGTGTTGAATGGATGGCCAACTAAATATAAGCATCGTACTAGGAGCCCCTGTATCTTCAGGGAGCTGTTTTAAGGTGGTGAGCCTACGCTGCTCCCAGCCTCCACTCTTCAGTAAATGGATCTATGTCTTTGTACACGGTCGCTCACGGGTTCCAGCCCTGGTTCCTGCTCTCTGGTGCTTGGCAAGTGTCTTAACACTCGCAGCCTTAGTTTACTCGTTTCTTAAATAAGGAGTTTGACCTAAATGACTTCTAAGGTCTCTTTAGGCATTTCAAATTGTGGTTCTATGAAGTCTGAAGCCAACAGAGGCAAGTAACAACAACTAACTCTTATCGACTGTTTACTGGGCATTTCGGTAATCAGTTTACATGAATTCTCTTATGATAAAATCCATCATTTTCTTGCAGTTATATTAGATTTGCTGCAGCAGTTTACCTAGATGTGTTTTTCTTTGGTGAGAATAGTGGAACTTTTACACATACTCAGACTTCCTAGGAAACATACACAGAAATAAATTTTACTGTCCAATTTACCTCTTATTTTCACATAGGAGTTTTTATTCCCATCTCATTTTTTTAAAGCCTGATAAATACAATTTAAAGATTGGAACAACAGGTCACAAAGCAGAAGGTAATCAGCTGTAGTTATAATGAAGCCATAAGCATCTGCTGGGTTTTTTTTCTTTTTTTCCACGGTAATGAATGCTGAGCATTACAACTGGGAAGATTTTTTTTTACTTTTTCTGGTGTTTCCGTTGAGATCTATGGAATGGTGTTAAATGTGTGATAGTCTTGTTATCTCGGTGGGGTCTGTGGCATCAGCTCCCAGGTCACTTAGAAACAATCTCCAGCAGTCATTGGAGAGCTGGCCAGCCGGGTCTGATGGACATAGCTGCACCCTTGCCTGGTCCTGGCAGATTCCCTACCAGGCTCTTCAGATCCTAGCTCTACCCAGGCCCCGGGGGGACCCCACTGGCTTCTGGAGCAGAGTGTCTCCCACAGGAAGGCGGCATGACAGAGCAAACTTCCACGGAACACGGTGGACTGAACCCTGAGGTGACAGGCCCATGTCAAGGGTGGCTTCATTCTTAACAGAACTTTTACAGGCGATTTTCCTATTTTCCCATCTTCAGATAAGAGTGACCTGGCCTCAACAAGGTGTTCTGAAGGAGGCAAAGGAGATGTGGGGCTGTGTGGCTGGGAATATTCCGGTCACTCATGTGAAGGAAATTTAATAGGAAAATCTTGGGGGCTGGCCCCGTGGCCAAGTGGTTAAGTTTGCGCGCTCATCTTCGGTGGCCTAGGGTTTCGTCGGTTCGGATCCTGGGCGCGAACACGGCACCGCTCATCAGGCCATGCTGAGGTGGCATCCTACATGCCACAACTAGAAGGACCCACAACTAAGATATACAACTATGTACCGGGGGGATTTGGGGAGAAGAAGAAGAAAAAAAGAAAAGAGCAAGATTGGCAGCACATGTTAGCTCAGGGCCAGTCTTTCCCACCGAAAACGAGAAAGAAAAAACAGTCTAGTGCTAACCGAAACGTGGAATTATCTGTTCTCTGTGCCTTGATGAAGCTGTCGTGTATCAATCTCTCTTGTGAAAGTGCAGTGTTTAAACGGATGTTTTCGCTGTAACCAAAGTTCCCGCTGCAGTTTGGGAATGTGGCTGTTGGGGGAGCAGAGGGATGAGAGGGGTCCGGTTATTCCCACTCCTGTTTGCAGAGAGCGATTTCCTCAGAGTGACCCCTATGTCTCTTGCTCTGTTTCTTGTGTACTCCTCCCCAAGGAGAGGGAGGGAGGTACCCTGTTGGGGGCAGGTCATTGATCCGTGTTTTCTGATCAGGTGGGGCTGAGTACTAGGGGTTCCATCTCCTCCTTCTCTTCTCTCCTTGAGCCAGCCAAGGCAGTGATTGGTAAACGCTCAGAATGCTCCAGCTTCCCTTGATGGGCTCCCCGAGGATGGAGGTGGTGGCCAGTGATGGTAGCAAGTCCATTGGGCCATTGTGTCCAAGCCAGATTCTCCAACAGATGGTGTCCTCCTTCCTAACACCCCTTGACCTCAACGACTGTCTCATGTCTAATGATTCAGATGCCAGCGTATGAGCTCTCCTTGAACCAAATGGAGTCTTTCTGCAAAACCCATGTTCATTTAACCTTGGATTTTTATACAAACATACAAAACATGAGAAAAAAGTCTCAAAGGAAATACACCAAAATGATTAAAAGTGGTTGTTATAAATTGAAAGGATTATGGTGATTTTTATTTTCTTTTGTGCTTATCTGTATCTCCTAAAATTTCTACAGTGAACATGCATTTCTGTTGTAGTTGGGAAAAAATAAGTTTGTCTTTCATTTTTTCACCAAAGAAACCGACAAAAACAGAAAGAAAGAAAAAGAAGGAAAGAAAACCCTAGAAACAATGGATTTGCAACAAAACTTAAGCGAGTTTACTCCACTGTGGCTGGCTCGCTGGAGGTTGTGGGAGGGGGAGGCTGGTGTTGGAATAACCACTGCATGTGCCGCTTTGGGGTGACCACTGTGACCTGGCCAAACGGTCCCTCACGTGAGGGCACGGCCCTTTTCTTGGTGCAGCCTGTTGTGGGTGGGTTCTCTTGGACTCACCCTTTTTGGAGACCGCCTGTCAGGGAGTTCTTACTGGGGCCTTCGTTGTAACCAAGCCATCTTGCTTTTCAGATCACAGCAGAGAAGTCTCCTGGAGCCTATTTCCTTCCTGAGTTCGCGCTCTCCCCTCAGGGAAGTTTTCTGGAAGATACAACAGGCGAGCAGTTTCTCACCTATCGCTATGATGACCAGGTAACACCCTCTTCAAAGAGCCTACCTTTTGGCTTTGCCATTTGCCGATGGGCAGGAAACGGTTACTCAAAAATAACCTCAAAATAATCATATTTTCCCGTTTGCACAAGTAGTACAATAGACCCTCCACCCCGGGAGGGTCCCAGCCCCCTGGGGACCCCGCTGGAGCACAATTTCATACGCCACGTGTGGTTCTTGCTCTGGTTGGGTCATTGACTTGACAGTCACTTTTTCTTATTTTCGTCGTAAATATATGACGGGTTTGTTCATTTTAGCTGTCACCAAATTTATTATTCAATTCTGAGATTATCCAAAAGTCCTATTTTCTGATCAAGCATTCCTTTCTTTGCCTTCCTAGCTTTTACTTCACCAGCACCAAAATTATTATTTTTTTTCCAAGCCCATTTTCCAAAAAGGAACAAAGTAGGTGCATGTCTGTGTGTGTGTGTGCGTGTATACACACTTGCATGGGTGTGCACGTGTGATGTGTTTGAATTGCTTCACGAAGGCTAATAGAGAACAAGGCTGTGCTTGGCTGCGATATGGGAACTGGGGCTCAGGACTGCGATTCCTCAGCTCACGTCGATGCCTTCACAGCGTTAAACAGTATGTTTGTCTTTGAAATCACTCACAACTCGTTTGAAACAGAGAATGTCAACTTTGACAAATGCAGAGGTTTCTGGCTGACGGGTCTGAATTCATGGGGCAGTGGAACAAACTGGGGTGGGATTTAAGATGAGGGATTTTGTGGGTCTGGCAGACCTTGGCGCCTGAGGACCGAACGCAGATGAGGGACAGGGCAAGAATATCTTCTCATGGCACGTGATGGGGTGGAGGAAGGTGGCCCAGTGGCCGAGGTCTGCCGTGCTGTCCTCATCTGTGTGGTTAAGGCCGGCAAGTTCTGGCTTGATTTGGGCATTACTAGGTAGGGGGTGAAAGACATTACTGAGAAGGAACAGCTCTGGGATAGTCAATCCGCCAACATGGGTACGATGTGACAACAGGGAGTGGGACCCAGCTCTGGGCCTGTCTGGAGCTGGGCACAATGCTGGAGATTAGTCTGGGAGGAGGATCAAAGTCCTAGGCACATACCAGGCAGATGAGGGATGGAGAAAGGAGCAGAAAGGGCAGGTGGAGATGTCTGTTGCCTGTATCCCAGCTTGGGCGGAGGCACCATTAATTTTGATCCTCCAGGCTGCTGAGTGAGCTGCACTGGGTACATTTAGCTCTGGAGCCAAGGTTGGGGTGAGGGGCAGGCTGTGAACCCACGGACCCAGCTGTGGGCAGAGGGCCACCCAGGTAGTCAGGGGCAGGGTTGGTGTGAGACCAATGCTTTTTTCAAAAATTTTAACATTCAATCCCTTTTTCAAGTTACTTGAAAAGCGAGTGCATACCTAATTATTGTGGGGCGCAGGGGTGGGCGGGAGACAATTCTCTCTTCGTGCGATGGAGCTCAGTTCATGCTTTCGACGGGCATTGGGACCTGGTGGACAGTTGGGTCTAAACCATCGTTAGGTCACTTTCTACCCTTCTCCCCAATGGATCTTTAGAGGGCCTCTGACTTATGGCTCCTTTTAACCGACAAGTCAATGATCTAACAGGTTTTCCTATGAGGACTCCAGAGAAACTAATTGAGAAGGCAGCGAAGGATAAAAGAGGGTGTGTGGAGATCAAGAGCGATGTATTTTTTAAAGAGTGGTTAATGCCTTCTCCAGGTTCTACAGATACATTCTATTTAATATGATAACAATGTAAAAGATGGAAAAAGAGGAAGATAAGCCCCTCTAATCTTCTCAAAAGGCCTAAAGCAGATCTTAAAAGCGTGTGGCGCCCTGTGGACGTTTTGTCCCGGGGCGCCGTGTTCCAGAGAGCCCGTGAGCAGCCTGTGAAAACATTGTGTGTTGCCCCGACGGTGTGTTTCCTTTAAGGGAAAGGAATAAGGTGAAACGGTATCAAGCCAATAACAGGGCCCACCCTGTGCTGCTGAAGGCGAAGACGACAGGCCTTTGTGCCAAACTCAGAGTGTCTCCCAAAGGAGCCTCCAGGATGGAGTCAGCTGGAGACGGTTGACCCGTCTCGCCAAGGCCTTGTTCTCTGTCCCCTCGATGCTGAGCGTGCAGACTGCCTTGTAATGTCAAGTAGCTGCTCAGGCGTGGGGGAAGGGTAGAACGAGTCAAGGGTCACCCAGCTTGGCAATCTCTTGTCCTGCAGCACAGGATAAAATGCTTCTCCCAATTAGTCAGACTGGAGTCAGCCTGCTTTGTGTTCAAGTTCAATTCTGACACTTTACTTGCCGTGTGACTTTGGACGTGTTACTTCACTTCTCTGTGCCTCAGTTTCCTCATCTGTGAAATGGAGATATGAGATGTGGATGGTGGCTACCCCATGGAAATGTTTTAAGGATTAGAGGAGATAATTCATGTAAGTCCCCGTGTACATGGCCTGTGCTTATATAAGCATTTACTCTAGCTATTGTTATTACTAGTGATATTATTGGCAAAGACTCAGTTGAGAGAATTTCAGATATCCTTATGCTAAAGGAAAGGAAGCAGCATATTCTCCATTTACATCAGGGGACCTCCCACAATATTTTATTTTTTTCTTTAAAGATTGGCACCTGAGCTAACAACTGTTGCCAATCTTCTTTTTTTTTTTCTTTCTGCTTTTTCTCCCCCAAGTCCCCCTGAGTACATCCTTGTATATTTTAGTTGCGGGTCCTTCTAGCTGTGTGCACAATATTTTAAATTGATTTTTTATTGAGGCACAACATGCATACAGTAAAGTGCACAGGGATCTGAAGTTAAGAGCTTGATGTAGTTTTAGGTGTCTTTCTACCTGTGTAACCACCCCCCAGATCAAGAAATTGAACATTTCAGCACCCTAGGCAGCTCCTTGTGCCCCCCAGCAGTCAATAGCCCCCAGCCGAGAAGTGATCCCACTCTGACTCCTATCACACTATAGATTAGCTTTGTTTTTTATTCTTAATTTTGTATAAGTGGAGTCCTACAGCACCTCCTCATTTGTGTCTGGCTTCTTTCACACATCATTATGTCTGAGAGATTCAACCAAGTCGTTGGATCCAACATCATTTCGGGTTTAATGTCGCTCAGTTGCACTCTACGGAACAAATTATCTCATGCTGGAATGAATTGCAGCATACTGGGTGGCGTGCAACATTGCTCCTGCACAGAAATTCCCAGGTTGTCCCTAAAACATTTTCAGGGTAGTCCCTCCAAAGATTCTGTACCTGGCGTGTGGTGGGGGCAGTTTTCCAGGGCAGCCTTGTTGCCCCCCTGCAGCTGTTGGCATTCGATGGCCAGAAGGAGGTGCGGCTCTGTGTGAGCTGCCACCCAGGGCCGCTCTGTGCTCTCACGTGGCTCAAGTACCTACCTGTGGGGTTGGCAGACATACTGCCCTGCTGTCACAGAGGCCTGAGGCCAGCATGACAAAGTGCTTGTGCTCTTGAGGCTGTAGTCGGGGACTGACGTTGTTGGGGCAGGACTGGGTTCAGTAGGATTTTCCTACCTGTAAAATGCTCATTTGATAAGATGGGGAGCCAGCGGATGGTGTGTGGGTCTTGGCTGTCTTCAACAACCCTCATAGGACTTTTTAAAGTATTTTATCCCGGCATATTTCCACGAAGGCCTTTCGGTCACTTTTCAAATGTCTCCTGGATTAGGTGTCTGGAAAACTAATAACCCAGAGGCCATGAAGTGCAGCTGTGGTGCAGGCTGTGTGCAGTGAGTCGCGTAGAAGGCACACTATGGATTCTGCACGGGGCTGAAGCTGCTGCCAGTGGGGACGGCGGTTCTGAAGCCTGCGGGGTGGGTAACAGTGCGATTTGGTGCCCACAGGACTGGTCAGGCAGCCTTTGTCCTGTTTCTGCCACCGATTAGCTTGTAATTTAACAAAGTGATTCGACGTCTTTGGACCTCCGATTCTTTGTTTCTGTTTTGAAAAACAAAGTGACTGGATTTCATAACCGGAACTTCTTCCCCTCTAGAATAGTCTATTTTTCAAAACTACAAATAGAATATTCTACACTGCAGAGTGTTAATTGGATCATTCTGATTATCAAGGCAGGCTTGCCAGCGATAGAGTAAACTATTGCTTTGAGAATCATAGAATTTTACAGCTGATGGAGACTTTGGCTCAAATGCCTCATTTTACAAGTAAACAGAGACCCTGCAAATGACTTACTCAAGGACGCCCAGATGGTTATTTGAAAAACCTGAGACTGTTACCCTCCAGACCTCAGGCTCCCCAACTCTGTACATCTGCTACTCTCAGAAGAATCGCTTAGAAAATTATCTCCTTTCCTAAGAATCCTGATTCCACTGTTCCAATGGGTAGAGCTGTGGAGACCTTATAGACCAAAGGGCATGATTTAACAGTCGTAAGTTGTTTCATCAGCTCATTCTTAACACCTTCAGGAATTTGCACTTACTATGTTGATAGCGTTTATAATTATTATCACAATAGGAATGACAACTTTTTCAAACTCTGGGCGAAACATGGCAGCTGAAATTAAAATGGCACTGACTTCCCATTTAGTGAGCATATCCTTGGAATGGAAGCTTTGTAACATTGTTAGTTTGGGACGACTTGCTAAGGAGCTTGTGGTTGAACGACTTGTTAGCCAGCCAGCCTCTGGGGTAGATTCTTGTTTTATTCCTCATGCTGGTTTGGAGTTTTGTCCTGCAGAGACCCATTCACAGGCAACAGCTGAAGGTCGGTTCGAGGATGCAGAGTCTTAAGTTCCACAGTCTGTTCTCCCGTTGCTGACTAAGGCAGTTCGGAGAGCTGCTCGGTCACTCTCTGCCTCCATCTCCTTCTGGGTCTTTCCATCCTTACCTCCAACTGGCTGCAGCTTTCTTCTTGGGGCCTCGTATGTTGTTATGGGGACTGATTTCAAAGTCTGTCCCCAGCTTAGTGTCTCTCGGTTGGAAATCGTTTCTTTTTCTAAAATGGTAGGGACATTCTTTGTTTTGCACAAATATTCTTTGTTTTTGTGTTTTTATTTTTTAGCATCTGTCAGGCACAGGAAATGGTGCAAGGCGTGTCTTCCCAGACTTTGTGGATTTGCTGTAAAATGCTTCCTGTTCACTTGGCAGCCACAATGGGACAAAGAGGGCTAAGCACACTTAGAAATTAGTGCCCACGTACATTTCTCTATGGTCCGTGGATTGCCTTTGTCTGTGTATGTGTTAGTGCCATGTCTACCTTGCTACCTTACGCTATGAGGCATCGAAAGGCAGAAGAAAGCGTTAATAACTTGGATTCCGGCATGCAGGACAAGGCTGGCTGTTGGGTTAGGGGTGGGTTCTGACATTCCTAAAATTAACCTGGGGTGCATTTTGGTGTAAGCTCGCAGCCATTTGGAAAAGAACCATCTTGATTTCGTGTCACGCAGGTACTTTTATACCTGTTTGGACCCACCGTCCCTTTTCCCCGTAACCTTCTCTCTCCCCTGTAGACTCTGGGTAAAGAGCCCCTGACTAATTTGACAATTGTTTTGTTTCTTTCTACCCACATTTAAGTGGATTCAAGAATTTTTTCAAATTAAACGTGCTGTTGCCTGTACTCTGATCTACCCTTGTTTTGGGGGACCACTTGAGTTTCACTGCTTTTCCTAGTCATATTAACTCTTAAAAAATCTCACCTCTATAAACAAATACATGATAAAGAGAACAGATTAGTGGTTACCAGAGGCGAAGGGGATCGGGGGTGGGCATAGGGGTAAAGGGGCACATATATATGGTGACTGACAAATAATAATGTACAACTGAAATTTCACAATGTTATAAACTATTATGACCTCAATAAAAAAAAATGTGACTTCTACTATCTCCTCCCCCGCCTCTTCTCCTGAGACAGGCATCCTTTTTAAGAATTTCCGTTACTTTCCTGAAGTCAAATCCAGATTCTGGTGTGAATCGTTCCATATTTGTAAAATTCTGTGTAAAATCCTAAGGCATTATGACATCATCAGTGGAGTGGTCGTGGACGCTCCTTCTTCTTTCCTTGCTTGCCATTGACTGCCTATTTGTATGACTTCTCGTTTCAGAACACCTCTCCAGTTTGTCTTTTCTTTGCTGTTTCCATGGCCAGGGAGGCGGAGGGCTAGATGTGTGGCCCTGACAGGCGTCTGGAATGGTGACATGTCGGAGTTGGAAGGGAGCTTAGGGATTCTGTTTTGTCAGGTGAGGAGCCTGAGCCCCAGAGAGGAACAGTGTCTTACCCAAGATCACACAGCCAGGCGGTAGCAAAGCCAAGTGCCTGCTCTTTGCCCTTAAACTCAGTTAAGACATTCTTACATCTAATCTGCGGGAAGGAAAAGTATGAGAGAAATGTTTGAATGAAGTTTTAATACTAATAGTAACAATAACATATTAATAATGAAGTCTTGGTGTCGTCTTATTTCCAAACTTCTTTTAAATGTCTTTTTTCTTACACTGTTATGACAAACCTAATTTTCCTTTTCCTTTTTTAACTATTGATTTATGCATTCTTTCTAAGGAGGAGAAATCTGTTGTGAGTACATCTTTCTCAAAGCAACTTCTTCCGAACTTTTCATGAATGTCTTGGCCGGGAACTTCGTTGTGGTTAAACTGTTGGCAGACCTCAGGAATATTACTTGACGTTTCCAAGTTATTTATGTAATAGTGTTCAACTTGGGAAGTGTATACCAACTTCTGAAATTTCTAGTGAAGGAAGATGGACATAGCCCCTGGATCTATAGGGTCTTATCGTCTTCTTCACTGATGAGAATGAGCTGCTGCCATATTCTCTGCATGGGAGAGTTTCCGTGTTGTTTCTGGCTGGTGTGTATAGTGTTTTTAAGCAGCAAGCCATTTGAGTTTGAATAGTTCATTCCTTTGTTAGTGAGTAATCTTGGTCAGATGTAGTTATGCTCCTTAAATATTCCAAAGATTTAGCGATCTAATGAGAAAGTGGGCTCCTAGACGGTCGGGAGAAGACAAGAACACATTAACCGGAATAACTTGTCCTCTAGTCCTAGTTCAGGCGCATAACACATACGTGAACTTTGCGCATACAACAGGACGTGCTGTTCTGGTCGACTTTGGCACATGTGCTCTCTGAATTTCATTATTATTGAGCTTTGTGCAAATCAGCTTTTTCTCAAGCATAGAAGAATTGGATTGGTTAATGGAGATTCAATATCCAGCTTTTGAACTATGCAGACATTTTCGTTTTCTTAATGCTGTCTTCCTAGACTCATTTTTGGGGTACTGTGTAATTTTTTTTAAATTACTTTTGTCATATGGGTTAATTGGTGGGTACAGGGTGTTGAAGTTCAAGACAGTCCCAAACACAGCTTCCTCTGCAAGTCCCTCTCTGCAGCCCAGAGTGCAGACAGACGGGTCCCTTCCTGACAAGGCCCTTGCTGCCTGTGTCCAGACGGCCCTTCTCTCTGAGATTAGCCAGTCTCTGCTCAGAGATGCCCCAAGTCTTCCAGCACTTGGAGCCACTCTACTGTGTCATCCTCACTCCTTGGATGAAAGCAAGCAAGTGGCTCTCCTCTCAGCCATCTCCTCTCTTCTCTGCTACTGACTATGTATTTCTCTTAAGTGAATGCCGGGGCTTGTATTCTGTTGTGATCTGTCCTCTGCAGGCGTAGCCAAGGGAGAGGCTCTGCTATCTTGGGAAAATGAGGGCTTGGCACAGGGAACCAGACTTGCAGACTTGCTGTGAGGATGGAGGGCTGGATGGAAGCATCTTATTTCTTTCTCTTGTTAAGGAGTCAAGCAGAGATCAAGAGAGCTACCAAACAAAGGTGAGTTGACTTGCTCGCCAGGCGAGAGAGCGCCATGTCAGGCGAGAAAAGACTTCGCTGATTCTCTCCAAGCCGAAATTGGAAGGCCTGGCCATAGAGGCAATAATGGAATTTATTCCCTATCATGAGGGATTTTTAAGCACTATATTTTGATTGTCTTTTTTGGGGTTTGGAAACGTTTCCTTTGGTTGGGCCAATTCTGACCTACATCACGGAAATGCAGGCATGGCTGGCAAAGAGTTTTGTGACGGGTTAAGGCTGTGTGAGGCTCCGATCTTTCTGTGGACCCTTAGGTCTGCTCGTGCTTGGGGCTTTATCACTCTGGACTGCGTTTTCTTGGCTCTGGACTTTGGGGAGCTGAGGCCTTCTTGAGGGCTCTTCAGATGGTGGGAAAGTGGCTCTGCCATGGGGATACCTGGGGACAGGTGGAGAATTATCTTGAGGGTGTCTATTGTGTTATTCTCTATATTTAGTTACCTTTTATAACACTCTTAGTATAAGTCTCATGAAAACTTTTGTAGGGTGGCCAACTGCCCCATTTATCTTGGGACTGAGATCGTCTGGGCAACCTGGGATAGTTGGTCACCCAGCTGGACTTTTCTGTTCACTCTTGGGCTGGAGTTACCAAAAGAGATCAAAGCCCTGAGGTGGGGGTGCTGCTGGCTACTGTGCTTGGTGCGATGCTCCAATGGCAAGTGGGGGACAGGTGTGTAGCTGTTAGGGCTGCCCCGCTTGGACATTCTCTCAGCATTGCCTTCCAGTGAATTTCCAGACCTGGTTTTATTAATGAAGCCATGTGTCCTTTCATGTCGCTCTTCTCCAACTACAGCCTTTGCACAAGTTGTCCCAGTTGCTTGGAGCATCCCCTTTTGCTTCTTATACCCTCTTCGCCTCCCCTGCTCTCTCTGTCGGACCCTTGTTTATCCTTCAGCTCAATTATTACTTCCTCAGGGATGTCCCCTGATACCATCCTCACCTTCACTTTCCACCCAGCGAGGTTAGGCTTGCTTGCTTCCCTCCTTCCTTTAGCATCCTGGAAATTTTTTTCTTAGAGCATTTTCTGCCTCCTAAGCAGACTTCACGGGTGGCTGGGGGAGGGAGTGAGGAAAGAGAAGAAGATGGGTGTGGTGTGAGAGGACACTGGGTCAGTCTGAATTTCTAGTGTTGGTCTGGGTGACTTCTTTACCCAAACAGCAAACCCCATGGGGGTGCTGCATCGTGCACTGTTTCAGGAAAACGTAATCCAGGATCTGAGGTTTGGAGCACTTTCTGTTGAGCCTCGTGGCCCAGGGTTGGCAGTGATAGCCCAGGATGGTGACTGAAGGCCTTTAACATCTCCTCTTCCCAGAAACCATATCAGCGACGTTCATCATTCTGCGCAGGCACACATCACAATTGTTTTGGACTGGTTTCCACTTCTAAAAGTTAATACGTGGCTGCCTACGTGAATACATTGGAGTTACGTGGGGATTCATGTACATAATATAACATACAGCCTGTCTTCCCAGAGCTGGATTTAACTAGTTAAGTACTTTCTCCATCAAGTCTCCCCTCATCTGCTTCGAGGTTCGCACATTAATTCCCTCTCCTCTGTTCCCAGCACAGGGGTTATTTCCTCCCTTGACTCTTCCACGAGGCTCTCAGCCCCTCCCTCAAAGGCAGGGACTGTATCTTCTCATCACTGTAGTCTCACATCTTACTCCACGGCCTGGCACATGGTAAATGCACATTGAACATTCATTTGTTCAAGGTTATAGTCCTTGTCGAAAAGCTGAAGTGGGTCCCGTTGGTTTCCTTCTCTGCAATAGCTCAACCCCCGACTGACATTCGGGTCCCCACGTAGCTCGTCCTGGGTTGCCTGGCTTCCCCTGTCCCTCATTTCTTTTGTGTGCCCTGTGGTCTGGCCAGACTGGACGGGATGCCCTCTCTGACCTCTGCCTGTGCTTGGCCCCCAGCATGCCACGTTCTTGTAGAACGTCTGTGTTTCCCGCAGTGCCCAGCTCCGATGGCAGCTCCTCCACGTGGCTCTCAGGGAAGTCTTCAGCATGAAGTGGTTGCCTCCTGCTCTCTGGAGAACAGTGGCTCATCCTCATTTCTGGCCCCCAGGCTTCCCCTGGGTTTGTAATTATTTACGTGGATGTCTTCTCTCTTCTGCTGGAATAAGAGCAATCGGAACAAGCTTGTGTGACCCCTTGGCATCTCCCCTGGACACACAGTGGCTGGAAGGTCTACTTCCAGGAGTGAAAAGACTTGAAGAAATTCTGATTATATCTTTATTTCTGAGTTTTCTTTAAGGAATGAAGTCTTCAAAAATGTTCGTTATCCTTTGTCATAACAGAGCATCTATCCTAATTTCTTTCTTGTGTATATATATGTGTATGCATTTCTCTTTTTCACTCTCTCTCTGCAACTGTGAGGAAATAATGTTCTTTCTTCCAAAGGCTTGGTTGGAGGGTCAGATTGTTCTCTGTTTCTGGATCCTGGTCGCTCTGCTTCCATTTCTCACCTCCTTCCTCGTGGCCGACCACAACCAGACAGGCCTCCTACTGCCTTTGGGTGAATCCTTCCCTTAATCTCTTCCCTCTGGGCTTTCATGCTGAGGTTTAGTTTGTAACTCTGCGAAGTTAAAAATAGTTGAGAAAATTTTCCTTTCTAATTAGGACAAGGCAAGATTTTTGACTCAAGACTTTTGCTTTTGTGTTAGGTTTATGCTACATTAGAATATCTGTGAATTATTAAATATTTGCATTAAATACAACTACACTCTATTTAAAAACCTGGTCCTGAACATGCTGTTCCCGTGAAAGACTGCAATGCCTTGAGCTGAGGCCCGTTGTGTTGGACACCCATGCTTGTGAGCAGCTATTTGTTCCCTCAATAAATATTGACTGAATCTCTAGAGTGTGCCAGGATTGTGCTGGGCATGGGAGGTAGGGATGTGAAATAGGTTTGTATCCAAAGTAACTCCTGCATCTCCAATCCTGAAAACTAGGGATGAGGAGGATTTTTCTTTTTGAAATAAGACTAAGATTCTAGCTGCTCTTTATGAAGCAACCTCCATGGCCAGGAACCGAATCGGATGTTACATGGGATTTATAATTACAGTTACTCCTCCGAACAATCTTCTGTGTTTGCTTCAGCAGTGAGTATGTCAGAATTAACAACGCAGCGAGGATTAGCACGGCCCCAATGCAAGGTGAGATGAAATTTGTGAAGAGTTTTTTAAAAAAGGGCCATGATAAGGGGAGGGAGAGAATAGGCGTATGGGAGAGGAGTGGAAGCTAAGCTCCTTTGTCTACAAATGTCTTATACATTTGAGTTTGGAATCATGTAAACATTTTACATAGTAAAAACAAATTTTGTAAAACAAAATTAGATTTAAAAGTACAATCCCTAAAAATCGAGAATAAAATAACAAAAACAAAAAAAATCCAGTTGGTGGCATGAACCACACAGAGAAGAAGAATTCCAAGTGACTTTAACATATATTAATTTGATTTAGGTGGGTATATCCAAGGACACAAAGAAACTAAAGATACAATTATAAGACTTTCTCTAGCAATCATGTTGTTGATGGTAGCATTGGCAGTGCTGTTCTGAGACTGCTGTGTGGGTCATGTGGGATAACACAAATGAACAA
Source organism: Equus quagga (assembly GCF_021613505.1). Taxonomy (NCBI): domain Eukaryota; kingdom Metazoa; phylum Chordata; class Mammalia; order Perissodactyla; family Equidae; genus Equus; species Equus quagga. The sequence continues at coordinate 94,679,443 of NC_060268.1, forward strand.
TACACAAGTGACAATCTAATTTTTCATATTTGGTGTTCTTGAGAACCCAGATTCTTGGTCTGTGAGAAAGGAGATAGACATGTGAGAGAGAGTAAATTAAGTAAAAACCCTATAGTCCTAAAATTGAACTGTAAGTCTTTGTGAAAACTCCTGAGGTGTTTTCTCCTAAAGAAAAACAGAAACAGGAATATTTTCTGGTTCCATTCCATGAAAAGTCCTAAAAACAATGACCAAATGGCCAACTTACTAGCAAGGCGCACCCCTAGAGCCCAAACCATGGTCTCTAAATACCATTTCCCACTTAAGAGGAGCCAGGACTCCATGGAAAAATGGCTTATTCCAGGTTTGGGGGTGGGAATATGCAAAATTAGCCTGGAACATCATGTAATTAACAGGTAGCAAGGAAGATGTCAAGATTACTAGAATCTCATCAAAAGGAGTCAGGAGCCAACTTTCAGAGACTCTTCTGAGCTTAAATTGGGACAATTTGAGCATCAATAAGAATAAAAACAGCAAAGAATTTAAATACATCAACTGTGTTTAGATTCCTAGATTAATAATGATACTAAAATGTATTAGTCAGTGTTGGTGGGCGCTAGGGAGTCCACTTATGACATTGAAAACAAGTAAGGGAAAAAACCCCGCAACATTTATCCTGCCTCCTCTATGTGAATTGTACCACTGGGTGACCAAGTAGTAGATGAGGAAATTTCGTCTTTATAGGAATATTCCAGCTAATAAAGAAGAGATGATAGAAGGAGAAGACCATCATTTTGCAGCCCCTAATGTTGATGGTTCTAGGCACTGAAGATCAACAGCTGCTGATATCACAGAACGAGAGAAAACCAAACATGCAAACATTGTGTGTCTCTTGATGGAAGAGTACAATATCACCTAGGAAGTGTTCTTGGTCTCTTTGCTCCCCCCTCAGAAAAAATCAAGGCTCTAGATCCAACTGCCCATTTATAGGGAATACGGGGTCCAGAGAAACGTGTTAAAGTAAGCTGTGGGTCTGCAAGCACCCAAACCCAGACAGCGGGAAACTTTACAGGACAGACAACCCAGTTTCTTCAACAAAGGAAATGTAAAGGAAAAAGAAAAAAAGACTAGATGGGGAACCAGAAAGATTAAACGAGACTTACAAGATATATCTACCAATTGCAATGTGTGGACCTTATTTGGGTCCTGATTTAAAAACAAAAAGCCAACTACAGTACTACTTATGACATAATTGGAAAATTAATATTTTATCAGTTGTTAATTTTTAAGATGCAAAAACAGTATTGTGATTATGTTGAAAAAAAGCAAGAGTAAGTATCTTTTGTAGGTGCTCATGAAAATACTTCATGATGAAATGATATGATGTTTGCATTGGCTTCAAAATAATGGGGTGGGTGGGTAGTGGGTGGGTCCAGGCTGACTTGGGTTGCTGATTATGGGGCTGAGTGAGGGGCACTTGGGGTTTGTTATACTGTTCTGTCTACCTTTATGTATAGTTGAAATTTTCCATCATACAAAGTAAAAAGGTAACAACTACGAAACAATAGAACAAAACCCAACATTCCTATGAGATGGATAGTAAACTCCACTTTATTAATAAGGAAGTTGCAGCTTGGAAGAGCCAATGATCTCACCAAACGCAGGTCCCTCTCAAGAGAAAACATGTTTGCTTTTCACTCTGCTAGATTGCATGTCTAAAATTAAGTAATGCAATTTAAAACATATCAAATTCACAAGAAAAAAAATAATTTAGCAGAAAAACACTTTACAATTAGATGTTTCCTCTGTAGAGATTTCTAAAATGTTTTGCCCCTGACCTCTTTGGTCACACTAGAATATGATAGAAAGTAGTTTTCGATTTAGTCCGAAATTACATGTACAAATTAAAGTTTAATTTATTAGTGTTCCATCGGGCTTTGTGAAAGCATCCGTGATGTTTCACGCAGTCTGACACCAGAGCATGTTTGAAAGCATTCATTTAGAGGTTGGTGACAAAAAGTGTTTTGGATTTTCAGCATTTACAAAGGTTAGAATGGTGTCAATGGGCATTACAATCTGAATAGCTATGTTAAGTACTAAAATATGTTAATGACAGAAAGCATGCCCTGCTATGGGTAGTGAAACTGTGTTACCATTAGCATATTTTACAAATTGAGTCTATTTTGTGTTCTAACTTGAAGCAGCTTAATTTCCTGTCCCATTACTGGGTAGTGCTCTTATAATGTAAAGTAAGTGTCTCCAAATCAACCCATTTTAAGACGTGGGTTTATAATACCATGAACTTGGTGTAAACTTTTAGCTAAAAAGTTTTTAAAAGCCTATTTTTCTTAGTTTTAAGCCTTAATATATTCCACTCATAGTTTTTGAGTTAAAAAAAATACTTCATTAAACTTGCCAAATTTTATTGTGGAATATTTGAGTAAGAAGCCTGAAAAATCAATGTAAAAAACATTTTGTTCTTTCCTAGCTTCTGATGATGAGTATAGGAAAAATTTTTTCTGTACAGCTTAGTTAGCAATTTTTATATTTTTATTTTTTAATGTTGTAATTCATTTAGAAGTAGCATATATACTTTTTTAAGTGAGCCAAGCTGGCCCCTGCCAGGGGTTGGAGCAGTTTGGCAGAGCGGGTTGCAGGCTCCCTTGAAGTTCCATTTTGTCTGCCGTGTGGGATCTGTGGCTGTGCTCCGCATCTCTCTTTCAGGTCTGACTCTTGCCACACAACACGGGAAGTCTTGTTTTAAACAACCAGAGTTCATCTGATAACCTGGCATGCCTTATCGTTCATGAGCGTTTAGTGATGTGAGACCCTGTGGTCATGTTGTCCCGTACGAACACAGGCCATTCAGGGATCGCAGAGTAAAGGATTTGGGTGAAGACGGTGTCTTTCCCCCAGGGTCTCTGAGAGACCCCTGTTCGACTCCTGCTTGATTACACTCCAATTCTAGATAGATTAACCTCTTTGAAGAAGTATAAACAAGGGGTATCACAGAACCTATAAAATGTTCCGCAGTTTGAGAGAAGGGGACCCCTTATTGTTGCTTCCTTCCAAAAGAGATTTACAACAGGAAACCTAGGAAACATAGGACATTAACTGATCTTTTCTCGGAGGACACGACCTCTATGAAACTAGCTTAGGCCATCAGGAGGCAGGGCAGGCTGAGATGAGCAAAGCCTAAAAAGAGGGAAGGCACAGTTTCCAATGAAATCAAGATGTAGAAGGTATCGCGCATTCTGGATTCAACGGAAAATTGGATCAGTGAAAACAAATTTCAGAAGCTCAGTAATAGAGGCAAAGGACAGAGAAATAAAATGAATGCAAAGGAGACTGTAGGTATGTTGTAAGGATCTCAGAAAGCCAACTGAGGCACTCACAAAAGAGAGAAGGGATCCGATGGAAGAGAAGAAGAAATCAGATGAAGGCCGTACAACATCTATGATTTACTAAAAGCTTTTGTGAAAAAAATCCAAAAATATCACTAAATATATATGTTGATTGCATTCTGATTTCAAAAAAAAATGAGAAGCAGCGTCTTAGGATTTAGGAAATGCAGAAATAGAAAAAATTAAGATAAGGAAACTAATATAGCTCTCATTCTCTAAGTAATCCAAAGAAACATTAAGAAAAGATGTTTAAGCAAAAAACTGTAAACACTTAGAAATTTAAAAATATTTTCCCAAAGCAATTATTGATCAAAGAGGAAATGAAAAATACAGTTACACATTTTGTAGGAAATAACAAAAATGACACTATCTCAAAAGTTATAATATAGCTACAATCTATATTGAGAGGTAAGCCTATAACCTGAATGTAAACATTTAATATATTTAACAAGTGGTATTGGAACAATTGGTTAACTATTTGGTGAAAGTTAATTTAAATCTTTGCCATTTGCTAAAATAAATACCAGATGGATAGAAGAGTTAAATAAAAATTAAGCGATAAAAATATAAAAAGACTATAAATGAGATATTTCTCAAATTTCTGTTGGAGAAGCTTACAATGAATGGAAAATGAAATGTGTTGATGGATTTGACTGCTTAGAAGCCTTAAAATGTATATTTGTTGAAAAACATTGAAATGGAAAGTTAAAGGAAAATAACATATAATACAAATTATACTAAAATACTTATTATATAAAAGACTTTGCAGATACACAGGAGAAATTAAAGACAACAGATGAAAAGGTAAAGGAAAATAATTTATTCTTCTAAAATGTCAACAATGGTTTCTAAAAGATCAACAATCATATGGAAAGATCCAGCTTTATTTATAATCAATAAAATGTAAATCCAAGCCATGGCCAAAGGACATTTTTCCCCTTAGCATTACTTTTAAAAACAGTATGAAAACCCAGTGGTTGTGGGTAGGAGAGACTAGGCTTCTGGGTGCTGTGGAATAATAAAAAGTTCCGTGCTTTTGATAAGCAGTTTTGTGACATGTATCAAGAATCTCGGGGCCGGCTCCGGGGCCCAGTGGTTAAGTTTGCGCGCTCCGCTGCGGCGGCCCAGGCTTCAGATCCTGGGCGCGAACATGGCACCGCTCGTCAGGCCACGTTGAGGCGGCGTCCCACATCCCACAACTAGAAGTACATGCAACTAAGACATACAACTGTGTACAGGGGGGGTTTGGGGAGATAAAGCAGAAAAAAAAAAGATTGGCAACAGTTGTTAGCCCAGGTGCCAATCTTTAAAAAAATAAAAAGAAAAAAAGAAAAGAATCTCAAAAATATTTTATTTTTTGACCCAGCAAGTGCCTTTTCTGGAAATTTCTCAAGAGAATATTCTAAATTAAAGAAAAAAGCTTTAGGCAAAAATACATTGATCTCACCGTTATTTATAATATTTGAAAACCAGAAACACTGCGCCAGAAGGAAATAGCTGAGTAAATTATGGGATTTCCAAGATGGAATATTACAAATTTTCATTATATTTACACTTTTTACAGAATATGTGAAATGTTGATATTACATCCGTAAGTTAAAATATCAGGTCACAAATCATACAAATCTTCAGTTTTATTCATATGCGGACAAAAAGAAAAACATTAAGAAATACCCTAAAATGTTAATAGTGGTTATCTTGGGATTGTGGAATTATGGATGTTTTAAATTCTCTTTTAAATGTATATTCCAGGTTTTCTACAAATACGCATCTACTATACTTTGTTCGTGAAAACATGACAGATATTCTTTCTAAACAGTGATGGGGACCGCTCAGGGAGAGTCTAACAACACTGGGGGGCTTTGAAGGTTGGGGGTAATTTTAATAAAGAGGAAGGATTGGGGAATGGACAGCCAAGACTCAACACTTTTTTAGTAGCACTCACCTTTTTCTGTGTGTGGTGGCGATTTCCCTTCTTGTTTTTCTTTGAAGAACTTCACTAGGAGACAGAAGACCTTGCCTTTCCACGTTTCTTCTATAGAGAAACTTTTTCCTGTGGAAACCTCTTCCTCCTTTCATTTTCCAGAGCAGATAAGTTTACGGGATTCAGCCCTGGGAGATACGTGTGTTCAGGTGTTCAGTTTCACCTCCACAAACCCACACACATCCATTCCCCTCTATCTACACTTGGGTGAAATTCGTAGCATAAGCTGCGTGTTAGTAGCCATCTATCAGTACAAACAGCAGTCAATAAAGAGTTGGTTTGAAACTATAATTTGTGTCACTTGTTTAAAGTTCCTCATGTTAAATCATTTAATAGAGTATTTTTGTGACTAAAAAAGGTATAAAAAATCGAGGTTGGATATGTTTGACTTGCACAGAGAACCCCCTAGAAATGTCCCCTTGCGATAACACTCAAGCCTGAGAACTTGCACCCTCGTGTGAGAAATACTGCATTAAAAATAAAACACAATTACTTCAGGCGATCAATCGACTTGAAAACAATCATCAACACAAATACAGACGGGAAGAGGGCCATCACTTGGCTATAAGGTGTCCCCAGCCTCAGGTGAGCTACAATATGCTTAGATTAATTTTCCAGATTATTTCTGACATGGAAACTCTGCCTTAAACTATTCTCTGGGAATAAATACTGTACCTCTATGGATCTCAATTTGAAAAAGACCACCCAGGACTATGTTTTTGGCTTTAATCTCTGAAGACAGAATTGTCACAGAGCAGATAACCTAGTGGAATGGTATCTAACCTGCAGGTCCTGATGTTTTTCTTTAAGAGATGGATAACATCTGAAAACTGAAATTAAAAATCTGATGTTTGAAAACAACATGGACCATTATAGAAAATACTGAGTCACTTATGAGTACTGATTGCCCAGAGAAGGTGCTAGCTGATGAGGCCAGGAGCATTGGCCACCTAGAACGTGCCAAACCAAAGCGTTGTCCAGGTGGGAACACCAGGAATAAAGCCTGCAGGGTTGAATCTGAAATAACATCCAAGGCCTGGGATGGTGAACTCAGAAGGACTGAGGCTGGAGGATGCCCCTCGGAGTTGTGCCAGGTTACTCTGTGGGGTATGGGGGAAGGAAGGGAGAAAAGGAGGTCAGAAGCTGGGATGGAGACCAACGTAAAAGAAATCACAGCACAGTTTCCAGCAAGGCAAAAAACAGCCGCGAGGACTCAAGGTTTGTGGTTGGAGGCATTTCGAATCACAACAAACGAACGGACTCATTGCTTTTATAGTAATGGGTGTTTCCAAAATGAGGCTGAGCACCAAGCAGCTGTTAAATTGTTTTCTAGATCCCTTGTTTAAAGCTGTAATGTAGGCTTTCCATGAAAAAGAGTTAAACGAAAATGATAGTCTGGAGGTGCACCCTTCGTCACCTGGAAAGTAACTCATTTCCCTACTGGTGTCAGGTAAACGAGTCATCGCTGTGTATTTTATCCATCTAACAGGGGCTTCCTGTGTCAGATCAAAACATACATGAGTAAAACAGGGACTTAAATGAACCAGTTGGGATTAATGCTATTCCTTAAAAATGGATGTTGCCAGAAAATTCTATTCTGTTTGAATAATAATGGGCAATAATATATACCAGGGCTATTGCTTTTACATTTATTAATGAGTTTGGATTACAAGAAATACTCTATAACTGTATTGGGATCTATATAAACAATGTTCAGCTCGGTTTTAACCAGTTGATTATATTCCATAAAACCGTTATTTTTTATTCCATTGACATTTCATGGAATTTATTGAATTTTCCTCATTTGTGCTGGATTATCTTTCCACTTCTTATATAGGGTTGGATTTTCTTCAGAACATCACATATACCTGTTTCTCTTTCTTTGTGTGAAAGAGGCATGTTTCTCAAGAAACTGCCAGCTTAGGATACGGTGTCACTCTGAACGTGATTGCTGTCAGACTGCCGTGAGCACAGGTAATGGATATTGTCATAAGTGACATTTGGTTCATTAGAATCTGTCAAAATGGGCCGGATAAATTATGGCCCTTGGAAAGAGCACAATACTGCATTGTATTGGAGAAACACACTTTTAAGGAATTCTTGAGCTGGTATTTATTACAACCTGCCACATCATTTCCATTTTCTGTGTTTCATTAAATTTACCGTCTGGGTGTAATCACAAGAGTGAAGTGGGAAATGTAATGTAGAATGTCTCCTTTAAACCCTCCTAAACAAAAAAGAACTGAATCTTTCCTTCAGTCAGACAAGCTGAGCACCCACCACGCACCAACCCTCAGGAATAAAATGAATGACGAGACGGTTTTCAACTCGCTCACAGTCCAGCAGGGGAGACGAATGGACAAAATGAATCCTACTGTGATGCTGCGGTAGAGGTGTTGATGGGGAGTAAAGAGGTAGAGAGGAATGCTCTCGATCGACATGGGGGCGAGGGTCTTAGGCAGGGGTGTCTACAATAGGTACTGAGCTCGGTGGGGAGACGCTGTGTGAGTCACAGCTTCTAAGTGCGATTGGAATTCTGGGGCTGGTGCTAAGTTCATTTGTCCTTTCGCATTTTTGTGGGCTGCATCTATTATAGGGGTGGAATTTAAGGTCATTTTAACTCACCAGAGAAATTTTGTGGGACTAGAGGTTTGGAAAACAACTCGCTCTGCAATCTGCTACATTTTAGTGCGACTCTTTCAAACAATCGTGCCATACTCGCTAAGCTTTGTGTGATGGGAGCTCTCTCACTGTCTGGAGAAAATGGTATTGATTAAATTTACGGGGGGGGTGACTTTATTTAAAAATCTCCTCTAGTTTGTTGACAGCACTCATGCTTCATTAAACAGGGTGCGCAATCCTGAATTTCATATGAATAAAAATGTATTAATTTCGACATCTATTTGAATGCTTTAGATCATTTATTTGGCTTAGTGCCCAGGGAAAGCAGGGAAGTGAGTGGGACATCAACCACAGGACGGCCTAGGGACCCCTTCCCGCTGGATAGACATCTGGAATGGTATATGAGGAACGGTGATGGCAGGCAGACATTTAATTAAAGGTTGGTATTCAGACTGGAGGGAGGTGTGGTGAACCTCCTAGCATAAGGGGAATAGTGAGTCTCTGAAACAAAAATTGTTACTTTTTTTGTTTTATAATAATGCTTTACAGCTTGAAGCAGTTTAACTATAAAGTATAGGCTATGAACTCATAACGACATTAGGTCCAGAGAGTAATTTTTATGGCAACAATTTATGATGCATCTGTGTGGGTTCTTTAAAGGCAAAAAGGTCTTCGACATCTATTTTGCAGTTTGTCTGCAAAAAAAATTCTCTCTCGAGTTTTTGAGATCTGAGTCCAGCAATGGTAAGGATTTTATTGAGTCATCTGTTAGGTTAATCTGGATTTGTAGACATTATTCCATAGTTAATGACTCTGGCAAGAATCGTAGTCTAAAACAATAATATTCCGTCAATTAAAAAAAAAATTGGTCCTCCAGCTGTCACTAAGTTGGTGTGGTCATAACCAAGGCAGAGCTAGGAAAGCCAGGGATGGGAGGCCAGGTTCCCCATCCCCTGAACTGTTTGTGTAGGAGCGCCTTGACTCCACAGCTGTGGCTATTCAGCATCGCAGCACCTGTGTGCCTGTTCTGTGATGAGCTGTCTCTGCTCACTTACACCTGCCAGCTCAGTACAGGTGTAGTCATTTCTGGGAGGGGGTGATGCGCAGCAAATAGTCTGGTTTATAGATATGAACACCAAGGCGTAAAGGAATTAGAACGCTTCTCCTCCAAACCATGTGCACAAGTCACTGTTGGAGCTAAGGAGAAATGAGTCTCCTTTTCAGACCCCAGAGGACATCAGGCTCAGCCTGCCCCCAGGTAATTCCCTTCTCACCTTGAGAATGATGGTGCAGATGGTGGAAGCATCTTTTCTCCAGTGGGGAGGGCAAGAGGTGTCATGTTAGATATTGCATCTCTGCTATGAGGTCATCCAGCTTCTCTTTGAACACCTCCAGAAGGGGAGGAGCCAGTACTCCCAGTGTTGGTTTTCTGAGGTGATAATGCTGTTTTCAGAGCTCCACCTGTGGTTGTGTTAGTCCATCTAATGGACAGTAAAACTCTATCAGGCAGCCTCACTATGCAAACATTACAGAATAAGAGTTTTTCTTTTTTAAAAAAATTATATCTAATTTTAAACAAGGCATCCTATAGAGAGATAGAAAATCTGCTATGAAATAAACCACAAGTGGGTGACATAGAACAGACAAGGATAAAGGCATATGATAAAGCTAGGAACAAGACTAAAATAAAAATGCCCACCACAGAGCTCTAACTACACACTGCAGGATGGGAGGCGGTACAGGTTTGGTTCTGAGCTTTCTAGCAGCCAACTTGGAAAGACAAACCCAATTGGTTCCATAATTCACAGGGTCTATAAGATAATAAACTAACAGTGTTTCTCAGGAGCAAAATCAACTATTTCTTATTTTAAGATTGAAAAAACTACTGATTTTATAAGAAAGTAGCCTTTAGTTCACAAAGGTCAGGATATTTGACTTTTAAAAAGAAACATTTCAATTTTGGGCTTCTTTAACATCGCTTGCCAGATTCATAGCTTGGATAATTATGTTCCAGCAGCTTCTCTCATTAAGAACCTTCTTAGTTGTATTTATAAGGACATTTTTGAGGTCAGTGGTAGATTTTTAATAAACTAAAACATATATGTATGTTTTGTGGCATCTCAATTACCTAAAAGTTTGTTTGTTTTGGTTTTTTGTTTTTACTGCTGAGCAATGTTTGTCAAACCAGCTACCAACGGACACTTGGTAAATTAAACCAGGTTTGGGTTATCCATAATCCACTGATGATAAGAGGGGAAGCCTCACCTTTAAGACACATACAGCAGAATTAGAAAGAGCTTCTGCCGACAAAGAAGTAAGTCATCGATAGTTTGAAAGTGGCTTAGTCCTTCTTACTTTGATTTAATCACCTGGCAGAACGGATCGGGGGAAATTATGCATTTAGTGGAAACAAGGAAGAAATAATCCCTTTTGACTGGATCCGCAATAGCCATCCTAAGGACAGGAGAAAGCAAAATTGAATAAACTTACTACTCTATATTGCTAAGGCACAAATTAGCAATATTGGCAGAAGTGTCCCTCAGGTGCATCCAACCTGCCATCCTGTGTAATAGCTAGAGTTCACAAATAGCGGAATTCCTCAGCAGTCCTGCTGGGATTATATTGGATTTTCTGTCATTCCTGGCATTTAGATACTCACAAATGATTAGCTGCACCATGGAGTCTGGAGAATATCTAATGATTAGATAATCATAGTTTAAAAATTAGACCCCATGTCAAAAAAAAAAGTTAAGCATTTTGATAAGAAATTTAAGACCAGGCATGACACTTTAGCTCCAGAAAATGGCTGATAATGGTAAAATAAGAACTATTACTTTCAGTCCCTAGAGAAAATAAGATAAAATGAAGTAAAGAAAATGTGATCATTCCAACAAAAGGCACGATAGGAAAAGTAAGCCACAGTCCAGAAGCATGGTAGATGGAGAACAAAATATGATGGCAGAAAGATCCAAGTATCGAAAATTACATTGAATGTGTAATGAGGAAAATGCCTTTACAAAAACATATAGATTCTGGGATATGTTTGAAAAACAATAGCTAAATTTTTTATAAGGGAATCATGCAATAGTACCACACAGAATGATTGAAAGTAAATTGATGGTGAAACATGGATTGCACAAATGTCGACTTAAAGAAGGATGATATGCCAATGTTAATAGATAGGACACTGCAAAAAAGATATTTTGCATTTATAGTACTGTCAAAAAATAATCTTGAACTTGTATGTACTTAACAACACAATTGTGGAACGTATAGAGAAAAAACAGAAATGCGAGGAAAAACTGGCACAACTACAGTTATAATAGGAGCCTTTAACCTACAGCTTTCCCAAAAATCTATAGATAAAATTGGCAAATTACAGGTAAGGATGTGGAAAATTTTATTAATATAATTAAAACCTAGATCTAATAGCAGTATACAGTATTTTGTACCCAAAAGATAACACATGTTTTTTGAAAAAATACTCCTGGAACATTTACAAAAATTTATTAGATGTTAGTACACACAAAAAGACTCAATAAATTTCCCAAATCAGAAATCATATGATTTATTTTCTCTGACCTCGGTGCAATAAAATTATAAATTTACTGCAAAAAGAGTAGCCAAAACCACACCAAATCTCTCCATTTGGACTTTAAAAGTTTTAAAACCCTTTTTGAGTTGAAGAACCCAAACTGAAAGTATCAATTACTTGGAAATGAGAGATCTGAGAGGGCTACGCGTCAAAACTTGCAGGATTTTGTGAAAGCAGTGCTGAGAGAGAGCTTTATGGCCTTAAAAGCAGGGAAGATTGAAAATAAAAATAAATGAACATATGTTCAACTCAAAATGCATAGAAAGATATCAAAAGAACACAAAGAGAAGTAAAGGTAGGAGAAAAAATGATGAAATAGAAGAGTAACGTCTACAAAACAACAATATACTTCACCAATATAGCTAAAAGCTCTTCCTTTGGGAAAGCCAATAAAATACGCTTAATACAAGCCTGATTAAGAAATAAAGCAGACAAATAAATGTTGGAAACAAATTGGATAGAGTCACAGATATAAAAAGGATTATAAATTATGAGCATTTACTATGTATAATTTTGTAATAACAAAATTGAAAAGTTAGATATAATGGATAATTTTAAAATAAAGCCCCAATTCCTAAAATAAATAATGGAAAACATAAATAGACCCAATATCTGTAAAAAAAAAAAAAAAAAGTTGAAAAAGCAGCCAGCTATCTAATACTTGGAAAGACATCAGGCCAAGGTATTTTTCTGTATGAATTCTAACAAGCATTCAAGGGAACATGTATTTCCTATGTAGTATAAGCTGTTCTACAGCGTAGAAAGAAATAGAAAGCTTTCTAAAAGACTAGTATGACACCAAAACATCAAAGACAGCACAGAGAAGGAAAATTATACTTCAATCTCATGAACCAAAGGCTAAAATCTTAAATAAAATATTAATAAATGGAATCCAGCATCTTTTTTTCTTTTTTTTTAGATTAATACATCATGACCAAATGTGGTTTTTCCTAGGGATCAAAACATGGTTCAAACTTCAGTCATTATCAGATTCAAACTTTAGTCATTAATTAAATTGTGGAATAATAGCTGTCATGAAGGTATGTAGTAAAATTCAACATAGAATACTAATAAAATGTTTTCAGCACTGTAGTGCTGTAAAGAAAATTTCTTAATGATATTATCAACCAGCATCATACTTAGTGTTAAAACATCTTATGGAAATGAGAAAAGGGATAATGGACTCATATAATAATATTAAGTATTAAACTGGAATAGCTAGCTAATGCAATAAGAAAAGAAAAATAAATGATATAAAGACTATAAAGGAAGAGACAAAACTATAATTATTTGATGAAATTATGATCTAAGAATTTATGAAAATCAACTCAAAAAATCTTGGAACTAAAAGGTGAAATCAGCAAGATGGATGTAAATTGAATTATATTCAACACAGTTAATCTAATAGATGCATACTGAATCTATGCTTGCCACATAGAAAACAAGTCTTCTATTTTAAAAAAACCAGGGGAACCCAAAATATTACCATATATTAGCTCACACAGAAAAGTCAGTTAATGTCTCATATTAGAGATATATACTACATTTTTTTAGCATAATACAATAAAACTAGAAATGTGTAACAAAAGGAGAAATTAAGCAAATCTAGCCATTTGCAAATTGAAATAAGCCTCTCTCCGAAGCTAATAATTATTGGATCAAAGACAAAATAAAATCTGTGATCGTAAGTTATCTGGAAAATAATGAAAATGAGAAATGTTGAAAAACAATCCCTTATGTTAAAACCTACAGCCTAGGCTGACTATAGCCTAAGCTGTAATTAGAGAAAACTTCATATGGAAGAATGAGTAGACATGAACTAAACATTCAACTCATGACATTATAAAAGCAAAATATATCTAAGGAATTTAGAAGAAAAAAGTTGATATAAATGAAAGCAGAATTTAATTAATTAGAAGAGTTAAAAACATTTGAAAGGCTAAATTTAAACCTGGTTATTTTGGGAAAAGCAACAATAAAATGAATAAACCTCTGGTTAGTCTTAGCAAAAAAGAAATGAGGAATAACACAATATTAGGAATAACAGGGGCCGGCCCAGTTGTGCAGTAGTTAAGTTCACACGTTCTGCTTCAGTGGACCGGGTTTTGCCAGTTCGGATCCTGGGTGTGGACATAGCACCGCTTGGCAAGCCATGCTGTGGTAGGCGTCCTACATATAAAGTAGAGGAAGATGGACACGGATGTTAGCTCGGGGCCAGTCTTCCTCAGCAAAAAAAAAAAAGCGGAGGATTGGCAGCAGATGTTAGCTCAGAGCTAATCTTCCTCAAAAAAAAAAAAAAAAGGAATAACAAAACGGAAAATCAGATAAAAATGATAAAATAATTCTTGGCCAGTATGATTCACTACCTGGGATTCTGCTAGCCAAAACGATGGAGGGCGTGGTTATTGTGGGGGTCAACTATTAGTGTCAGTTACAAATCCTATATTCATTGTACCCATGAAAAAGTTCAGATTGAGACAGGCTAAATAACTGGACCCAAATCACCATTTCTTGGATGACAGAGTTAGTATATCAACTGAGGTCTATTTCACTAAACCTTCCATTTTTTTTTTCCACTAGCATTAACTTTTATTCATTCATATTAAGTCACCTGAAATGATATGTGTTGCATTGAAATGCTCATTAATGTAAATGTCTGAATGAATCCATTTCAGCGGCTACTCAATATCCCACGTAGTTAATTCAGTTTAATACAGCCTCATGACACCTCCCACAACAAAACAATACTTTGTTTTGTAAATTTTGTCCCATTATTATTTCCACAGTACAGGTTTTTTTAGTTGTCAAGTGTACAAGGTGAAGAAGAAATTTAGTTAGATGGGGGTCATACCAGGAGCCCATGCTCCTGACTCTTATGCAGTAAACCAGGATCACTTTATGAAGGGCATTGAGTAATGTGAATATTTACCATGATAGTTACATGATGAAGCTAGCCTTGGGTGAAAACAGTCCACTTCAGGTTTGAGGTGGTTTCTTAGTTTTTTAAAAAGGGTGGTAAAACAGAAATTTCCTTACTTATCGTCCTGTTGGGATAAATAATTTCCAATAATGTAAGGCAAAGCTTTCTCATGGATTTCCTGAGGGGGAATAAAAGGACTGGAACTTTCTCATAATTTTTCTTTGTTTGGACACCAAGAAAATCCCCAAAGCTAGCAGGAGTGACAGACTAGACTGAGTTTCAAAGGAAGGAAGTGGCCCAGATAATGTGGTCGAGGTGCAATATGGAAATTAAGTCATGTAAGGACGTGTTGGGCTGCCCTCTGCTGCAGGCCTCTGACTCCCTGTCCACTGAGGCCGGTTCTGGCCATTCTGGGGGTTTTCTGCTTCCCTGATCCTCCCCTGGCATCCCGTTCCTGTTTTGCTTTCCTCTGCTGTTTGTCTTTCACTTCCTCTTTCCTCACTTGGAAAGAGTGTTGAAACATTTCATTATTTGGCATCTCGAGGCCGTAGTGGTGGCCCCACTTCGGACTGTTTCTGCCCTGGCAGGAGAAATGGTTTCAGTAAGTTTTTCCATTTCCCATTCGTTAGACTTCCTGTCAGGTACCCAGCCAGATCTGTCCACACGTGTAGAAGAAGGGCGGGATGCTGTGCCTCTTAGCATCTCAGAGCAGCAGCGGAAGTCACCCTTGCTGGAGGACGCTCTCCGAGCTTGGCTTTTAAGATTTCCTCTGGAGCATGAGAAGAGTTCTCATTCCTGTTCACAACATGCTCACATGTCACAGAATTCAAGCTTTGGCTCTAACTGCACGTGGGTTTCTGTTTATTTCTTGTCTACTTTGTAAGAGTTACTATGATCCAGTTTTATTTTAATTAAGGCACACCCACGTCTCCCAAACATCCATTGTTCCCCATGAGAAGGAAACAAAAGGATAGTTTTACTTGGCTGTTCAAGGATGGAGAAGTGGCTCCTGTCTCAGAACTTGGGTCATTCTAGACGGATGAGGGCAGCTTGCGGTGGGGCAGCCAACAGATGTGGCAGACCCAGACTCTCTGGCACCAGAGTGGCAGTTCTCAGCATGTGTCTGCTCAGCATCTTCTGGAGTCTTCCAGGCATGGAAGAGGGATCTTGTACAACATTCCTTATATGTTATTCCCTTTAAACAAAACATTTCTTCTGCTTGCCTTTCGTTCCTCACCTCCTCTCCTTTGTCTGAGAATACAAAAGCAGATTGATTCTCCTTCCTTCTAAAGGGGGTAGTGCATAAAGATATGCTGGTCATTTATTCAATGCTTGCTATAAGGGACCTGTGGGAATAGCAGGACTCTGCTCTCAGGAAAGTATAGAGTCTAGTAGGGGAAGAAGAATGATGAGAAGAAGAATTGTCAATTTGACATTTGTTACGTCTTCATTATCATCAACATTGTCATCATGCATTGATCACTCACTGTGTACATGGCATGGTGGTAGTTGTTGAGGGCATAAACAGGTATAAAACACAGTGGATACTTTTGACTTCATATACCTAGGAAACAATTAATGGTATGGAGTGGTTCATAGTAATGTTAAATAAGTGAAATGATTTATATGTGCTACAGAACTTCCGAAGAGGAGTGGCCTGAGGAGTAGACCTTGAGAGAGAATGGAGGAAGGCGTTTTTTGGTTAGGGAGTGTTACGTGTTGGATTTTCCTGGGAGCAGACTCTGAGAGGAGTTTGACATACAATATTTTTATTTGGGAGTTCCTTTGGGATCAACATCCATGGAAGGGAGAGAAGGAAGCAGGATGGGCAGAGGGAGCAGTCGAGCTGTAATGCAGACCCAAACACAGCCTCAACCCACCCCCCCAAGGAACTCAGGCAAGTAAAGCCTTTTGAGTTGACCCAAGTTGGACTGAGATGGCCAGACCCAGGTGGAGGGTCTCGACTGCCAAGCTAAAGACTTTGAGAACTTTGTCCTGTGGACATTAGGAATATGCTAAATGGTTTGAGCAGTGGGTGGGTGTGACAGATGTGAAATAATGTTTTAAAGAGATGTATCTGGCTTAGATGTATAAGATAAATAGTGGCAAAAAGTGAAAAGCAGGGAATGGCTGTGGACTAGTAATTCATGAAAGTGAATATTGTGATTAGTGACGAGTCCTGGGTTGCAAGTGGAAATAACTGGGTTCTCCGCCAAGCCCTCTGTCACCAGATTGACTGTGTAGCTTTTCCTCTTGGGCTTCTGTTTTACCATCTGTAAAAATGATAAGACTGAAAGTCCCTCTCAAGCTCTGACAGCTTGTGATTCTATGTTGACATTGTCTGGTCATTTGGGTTGCTCAATTGTGTCCTTGGGGAAGATGTTGAATGTTAGTTTCATGTAAAACTAGACTTCAGGAAGCTTTGGTTTGGATATTTGTGTGTTAATTCGTTCCTCCACACTAATGGCCTTTCAAATCCCCATATTTCCACACAAATTTTGAAGCCAATGGATTATGGATTCAAGCTGAACCAGAATCATGTATCAGCTATTACAAGCCTGAGGGTTTTGTTTCTTAATCAATTACAACATATCCAGTAATTCAACCCAGCTCCACAGAAGACAGAATTTACTTTCCTTATTGCACAGAGATAGAATGTCTTCATCTAAGCTTCTACTTAAATAGTAATGAAAAGAGGATTAACACTGGCAGTAAAGAAATGAGCCAGTTTGAGCCTATACTCATCAAGGACTGGGTCAGATATGTTTCTTTCTCTCTTGTGGATTCGGTGGCATAGCTTGGTGTCATGACCAGAATGAACAGCTAATTTAGAGAAGAACAAATGTAAGACAATAAACAAAGATAAACTCACCAATCAAGATTCTGGCCCCCTTCTCTTTCAAAATGGTTCATAAAGAGATTTTTTGTTTTGGAGAAATTTTAATTTCTTGATTCATTGTCTCAAAACTTGATTTTTTTCCTCCAAATACATTTATTATTGAAAGCATGAACTCTATGCATTTATTTGTTCATTAGCTATATTATTAATTCATACAATTATTTAGTAAGTATTTTCATTAAGTGCCTCTTGTGTGTCAGGGACCATGCTAAGTGCTGGAGATACACTGGCAGAGGAAACCAGACCAAATTCCAAATTTGCTGATGCTTACAGTCTAGTCAACGTGACAGACATTAATCAGATAATCACATGGTTTGCTCTGTAATTACAGATTAAAGTCAGCTAAGATTTCCTCTGACGAAGTGACAGTTGAGCTGAGGACTGGATGATGAAAACTCAGCGAACTAAGTTAACTAAGTGAGGTTGGAATGTAGCTTTGAGTCACTGATGAACATAATTTCAAGGTCATTAAAATTTTGGCATTTTCTATTGTTATGGACAAAAGAAAAAACTAATACACTGACTTAACCAAGTGTTGGAGGTCAGCCAGAAGGGTGGAAGCAGAGACAAATTTATAGTGGCCTTGAAATTACATCTCACGTGACAGAGAGAGGGACATGATTCTGCTTGGAACCTTGTTGGCTGCTGCATAAGAGGGGGCCACACCAAACATAAGCCTGTGGGTGTTTGTGCTTTTCTCTGATGTAGATTTTCCCCAACATGTTGGGGTCCTTTCTAAGAAGGTGAGCAGCTATGCCAGGAGATTCACTGTATATGGTATGGAGACTGGTATGAACAGAAAACCGCATGTGGAAACCTCACTCTTTGAGGCAGCATCTTTAATAACGGGAGAGGACAGACTGCAGCCGTGAGGGTCTCTCTGTGGGATTACTCTCAGTCTTGATTCACTACCTACTCCTCATTTATCACTTAAGCCCAGGTGTAAGGAGTTTGCCCATAGTGTCCAGATCAGAAGTGAGAATTGATCCACCCCACGAGAATACGCCTCACATTTTTGGGCAAACACCAGCCTCGAATGGATGGCTCCTTGTGCAAGGAGTAAAAATCAACAGTAGTAACATAAGAAATGTGAAAAGATTCTGCATTATAACATAAAACTATATCCTAAGGAGGTAAAGAAGGAATATTTAGAAGATAATTTATTGCAGGAAACAAATACATGTTACATAACATTTGCTTGGGCTATTGGTGAAATTGAAGAAAATGGTAAGTGTATGAAAACAACAAAATGAGACGAAAAAAGGGTTTAAAAGTTAAGGAAAGAATGTAAACAAATGATGCAATAGCAGGATTTAGGTAGTGTTAGGAGCAATGGAGAGCAAAATTGGCATTGCAGAAAACTGAATCAATGACATGGAATACAAAGAAATAAAAATGCTGAACAGGAGATGCCCTGTTTTGTTTATACTTACTCTCATTTCTGTTATTTTTGTGTTATTCCTTTATCATGTTCATATTTTTTGGTACAGCCAAATGTTTTTGGTACATTTATTCATTTTTGGTACTTTGCTATACAGACCATATTTTGCTTGAATTAGTTGTCTCTGGTGGTTTTGAAAGTTTAAGTTCTATTATTACTTCTGAAAGGTACATAATGTTATAATCCAATGTTACTGTAATAAAAAAAAGAGAAAAAAATCCTAAAATAAAGTTTGAAATTAAAAAATTCTCACTGGATATTTTCAAGTTAATCAAATACATGATTAAATCAAATAAATGATTGATTTAATGCACAGTTGTATTATACGTCCATATATATGTGTGTGTATGTATGTATGCACATATACACACATGTAAACTTTCTTTTCCAAAAAATTTTTTGGCTTTGCTTTCAACTTTGACTGTATTTCCAAGAGTTATTTATACCATTGATGTCTAACAGAACTTTCTACAATTATGGAAAGTTTCTATATTTACACTGTCTAGTACAGTGGTCACTAGCCACATGTGTGCATAGCAAGTGCTTAAAATAGGGTAGTGTGAATTTAAGGTCATATTATGACGGCAGACAAAAATCTAACTTATTTGATAGAGATCTCTAGAAGTTACCATACTCCTTTGATTACCCTATATACAACCCACTAGAATTTATGCAAATATTTCCTCCCTTACCTGCAAATTATAGAGACTATTTGCTCACGTGCCCACTGTTGAGGTTTCCTAAACCCTTACTCCTGCAGCAAGATTCAGCTCAAGTGATGCCTTCCCAGGAGGCGCCCTGACTTCCCAGACTGTGGAGGAGTGGTCCTTCCGTGTTCTTTGAGCAGGTAGTACCTCCTTGCAATCATGTGTTTTCCTTTATCTTCCAGCTAGATGAATCTTCTTGAGGATAGTGACTAAACTGGACTTGGTGAATGTTGTTGCATGAGTAAGTGAATTTCAACTCTGCCAAACCTGCAAAATCCCCAGCTAACTCTCGGGAAGACTCAAGGGATCTGAACCCCAGCCGTTGAGCAGTGACCTACACGGGCCGTTGCTCCCAACCAGGGAGACTCTCCTCCATTTTCAGTCAAGGAATTAGGATTTTGCTGTCAGCTCTTCCAGTCTTAGTGCCACCCAGTCTCAGATGTGCAGAATGTCCCCATTTTCTTCTCTTCACCTGGGGTGACATGCCATGCACGGGTGGCCCAGAGCATGCAGACCACCAGCCAATCCCAGAAGGAGAGGCATGAGATAAAAACAACACGCTGGCTTCTTTCATTACTTGCTTTCATAGCTGTCAAATAATATTTCTTGCTGGAGTTTGTTTAAGACCTATGCCCCTAAATTGTGGTCTGGGTAATATTCTTGATGAGTTGTTGGCGCAAAACCTGTGTTTTTCTATGTGAAATGGCTAACCATGGATGGAAGTAAATCACTAAGAAAAGTCAAAGGAGAATTTTTTTAAAACTTGATATCATTAAACTTGAAAATCTGTGCTTATTTTTTTCCTTGGAAAGAAAAGTCCATTGTGGATTGTCAAATATGTGTGCTTTGAATATGGTTTGAGGTGTATTGAAATTAAAAACTTCTTGACTATTTTGTGGTTCTTAATGTAGGGGAAGAAAGTATGTAATCTACATGCACCTGCTCTAAAAAGGTAAGTGGCATTATACATATGCAGGGTACTATTTTGCTCCAATGTGATGAGTGAAATTAAAGCAGTTCGTGTCTTTAAGACTATCTGAAGGTTGAGGATTTTTATGATGCTTGGTTGTTGTATTGGTTTAGAAAAGAGTTTTTTTCACTTTAACCAATATAAGTCATTATGAGAGTAAAGAATCTTGTGTGGACATGCATCCTTCTAGAATGAATTCCTCAACCTCACCACTGTTGACATTTTTGGTCAGATAACTCTTTATTATGGTGGGGCTGTCCTGGGCACTGTAGGATGTTTAGCAGCATCCCTGGCCTCTACCCATTGGATGCTGGTAGCAACTGCCTTGCCCCAGTTCCAACACCCAAAATGTCTCTAGACATTGCCAGATGTTTCCAGGGGACAAAACTGCCCAATTAAGAAGCATCATTCTAGCATATTTGTTGCAGTGTGTGGGGCTGGAAGTTAATAATCTGTAGCATCTGACTACAGGTTTTGTTAGATCAGTCCTGAGATGCCCTGAGGCAGTTTCCATAAATCCTGCTTACAGGAACTACAGGAATGCCAGCCACCAATACAGGCATCCTGGCAAGCATTCCCCAGAGACCCTGAATTGCCCTGGGTTTTGAAGCCACAGTAGAGACTTCTCTGGACACAGGTTGGATTTATTTATCAGAATAATTAACATTTAAAAAAATTTTACCCTCGTTATTTAAAAAATCCAGCAGTGGGGCCAGCCCCATGGCCGAGTGGTTAAGTTTGTACGCTCTGCTTTGGCGGCCCAGGGTTTCAGTGGTTCGGATCCTGGGCACAGACATTGCACCGCTCATCAGGCCATGCTGAGGCGGCGTCCCACATGCCACAACCAGAAGGACCTGCAACTAGAATATACAACTATGTACTGGGGAGCTTTAGGGAGAAGAAGAAGAAGAAAAAGAAGATTGCCAACAGTTGTTAGCTCAGGTGCCAATCTTTAGAAAAAACCAAAAATCCAGCAGTATAGAAAAGTACAAAGAAAACTACAGATCACTCCCATATCCCACTTTCTGGAAATAACTGGTGTCTATATTGGGTAAATAGCATTTCTGGGCATTTTTACACAAACATACAAATATGATTTTACATAGGATAAATAAATTGATATATTCTATAAAATTGCTTGCCATTTTACAAGTAATAATTTAAGAATTTCACAGGTGTTGAAAAAGGAAGTTAAACTAAAGGACCTGCTAAACTTGGGATGAATGTTCCTTCACAGAAGAATAAATTATTTCTTCAAAGATATCTCTAAGAATATGAGAAAAGATTATGAAAAATATTAGGAGGTTTGAGTTATTTTAAAATTTTATGTTTAAATTTTAGTCAATATTACTTGACTTCCTTACAACTTTTCTCCGTTCACCTCCTCCCAATATTTATTATGTTACTATATATACTAATTTAATATAGTACTTGTTCTGTTCTACAACCTTAATTTTCCTGTTGTTTATTTATGGTTCGATATATATATATTTTTTTTTGGTGAGGAAGAGTATTCCTGAGCTAACATCTGTGGCGGTCTTCCTCTATTTTGTATGTGGGACACAGCATGGCTTGATGAGCGATGCGTAGGTCTGCACCTGGGATCTGGACCCGTGAACCTGGATCTGCCAGAGTGGAGCACACAAACTTAACCACTATGCCACCAGGTTGACCCTGGCTCAATGTTTAAATGGATTAAAAACTCAGCACAAGTCCTTTTATATGACTTCTACAATCCTGTGTTTTAAAATTTTGAATCATCTCTTGGTTTGTTTGATTTCATTAACTTTTTAAAGAAAGACTCCTTTTCCTGAGGTTTTTTTCCACATTTGAAAATGTTTGGGTTGCCTTTATTCTTTTCATTTTATTGTAGTAAAATTTACTTGACATAAAATTTACCATTTTATCCATTTTTAAGTGTACAGTTCAGTGACATTAAGTACATTTGCATTGTTGTACAACTGTCACAACCATCCATCCCCAGAGCTTTTCTTATCCTGCAAACTAAA
Source organism: Equus quagga (assembly GCF_021613505.1). Lineage (NCBI taxonomy): Eukaryota > Metazoa > Chordata > Mammalia > Perissodactyla > Equidae > Equus > Equus quagga. Next base: position 94,701,973 of record NC_060268.1, read on the forward strand.
ACTCTGTATCCATCGAACAATAGCTCCCCACACCCGTCTCCCCTCAGCCCCTGGCAGCCACCATTCCACTTTCTGTCTCTGTGAATGTGGCTACTGTAGGTACTTAGGTGGAATCATAAAGTATTTGCCTTTTTTTTCTGGCTTATTTCACTGAGTATAATGGTCTTCAAGCCTTCTCCATATTGTAGCATGTATGAGAATTTCATTTCTTTTGAAGCTGAATAATATTCCATTGCATTCATGTACACCACATTTTGTTTATCCATTCATCTATTGATAGCATTTGGGTTATTTCCACCTTTTGGCTATTTTGAATAGTGCTGCTATGAACATGAGTGTACAAAAATATCTGTTCAAGTTCCTGCTTTCATTTCCTTCTTTTGGGTATATACCCAGAATGGAATTGATGGATAATATGGTAATTCTGTTTAATTTTTTTGGAAACTGCCAGATTGTTTTCCACAGTAGTTGCACCATTTTGCACTCCCACCAAGAGTGGCAGGTGTTCCACTCACTCCACATCCTCCCCAACACTTGTCTTTTTGACTTTGTTTTTTATAGTCATCCTAATGGGTGTGAAGTATTATCTTGTGGTTTTCACTTGCATTTCACTAGTGATTAGTGTTGTTGGGCATCTTTTCACTTGCTTCTTGGCCATCTGTATGTCTCCTTTGGAGATGTGTGTGTTTAAGTCCTTTGCCCAATTTTTAATTCGGCTCTTTCCTTTTTGGTTGTTGAATTGTTCTTTATCTATTCTGGATATTAATCCCCCATATATCATTTGTAAATATTTCCTCCCTTTCTGTGGATTACCTTTTCACTCTGTTAATAGTGTCATTTGATGCACAAAATTTTAAATTTTGATGAAGCGCCTTTGTTTTCGAGCAGGTCTTGGCTAAGTGTAATATAATATTTGGGATCATCCTTTCTTCTAGCATTTTGTAGGTGTTGGGCTTCCCTGTCTGCTGGTGTTAAACGTCCCTGTGGAGAAGGCAGACTTTTCTCCTTGCAGATGACTTGCAGGTGACTGCTTGAACGCCTCAGTTATTCTCCCTATCCACATCTGCCAAGGAGTGCCTTTTTTTTTTTATTGTTTTAACTAGAAAAAAAGTAAAAAGAAGAATGTAGAGACTGGTATGACAGATTCATGTATACCCACCACCCGGAAGTAACCAATGCTAATATTTTATCCTATTTGGGTCACAGTATTTTACATGCATAGGTTAAGAAGTTTCTCGGGTTGGGTTCTGAGGCAGGAGAGGAGGTGAGGTGAGGCTTCATGTCCAAGTGATTTATTCAGGAAGGACTTCCAGGGGAACTCCAGTACAGGAGTGGGAGAGGCAAGATGGGGAAGGCGTGCAGCCAAGGTAGGGTTTCAGGGCACGCCCCAGCCTCTGCCTCATCCTGCGGGGAGCTCTGGAGGGTAAATTACTCTGCAGTCTGTCCTGCCTCCAGGCTACGGGACTGGCCTGCCTCTAAATTTTGAAACATATGAGCACAAAGATATTATCTTTCATCCTGTTATCATTTTAGTGCCTGTGGAATCTGTAGTGATGCTCCACATTTCATTCTTGGAACTGATTTTTAGTGACTTTTCTCTCTCGTTTTTCTTTAATCATCTTGCCAAAGAATTTACCAATTTTATTAATCTTTATAATGAACCAGATTTTGGATTTGTTGATTCTCTTTCTTATATTTTGCTTTCCTACTTCATAATTTCTATTTTGATCTTTATCATTTTCCTTCTATTTTCTTTGGGTTTCACTTGCTGCCACTTTTCTAATATCTTGATGTAAGATCATTGACTTTTTTCAACTTTCTTCTTTTCAAATATGTATATTTAGAACTATGAATTGCCTTCTACGCACAGCTTTAGCTGTTTCCCCCAAGTTTTGATATGTAATATATTCACCTTAATTTGTTAAGAATATTTTCTAATTTTCATGGTGATTTCTTTTTTGACTCATAGGTTATTTAAGAGACTAGCTCTTAATTTCCAAATTTTTGGCAACTTTTTGGTTTTCTTTTTTTATTGATATTTAGTTTATTTGATTTGTGGGCAGAGAAAATACTTGTATGATTTCAATTCTTTGAATTCTTGAGATCTGCTATATGGCCCAGCTTATGATAAATTTTTACAAACATTTTATAAATACAAAGAATGTATATTCTGTAGTGGTTGGGATTAGCCTTCTACACATGTAGATTCATTCAGTTTGTAGTTGATTCATTTCAATATCCTGTACCATTATTGATCTGTTGTCTGTTTAGAAGTTAATAACAGAGTTTTAAAAAGATCTCCTGTTATGATTGTGGATTTTTCTATTTCCCCTTATAGTTCTGTGAGTTTTTGCTTTATATATTTTGAGGCTATGTTAAGAGGTACATCCACTTTTAGATGTTTTCTTCTGTCCTGGTTAATTCAAATTTCCAACAGCACGAAGCATCTCTCTTTGTCTCTTCATCTTAAAGTCTACTTTGTCTGATTAGTGTAACTAAACTAGATTTATTTTTGTTGGTAGTCTTATGGTATCTTTTTTTTTTCAATCTTTTATTTGCAATCTCTGTGGTCATCATATTTAAGAAATGTCTCTTTTAAATAGAACATGATTGAATTTTCAAAATTCATCCTGATAATCTTTGTCTTTTAATTGGCACATTTATTCTGTTTGGATTTAATGCAATTATTGATATATTTCCATTTCAATTTTTCATTTTACTGTATGCTTTTCAAATTTTTCCATCTTTCTATGTTTTTCTTCCTCTCCATTTTTGCTTTCTTTTGGATTGATTGAATATGTTGCCTTATTATACCTTTTCCCATCTATTAGTTTGGAAGTTATACACTCTTCTTTAGTCTTTTGGGGGTAACAGTAGAGATCAAAATCATCAAAAACACTGGAGATCAAGATCATCCTTGACTTATCAAAGTCAAATATTAATTGGTCCTATTACCCTCTTCTAGATGATGCAAGGATCTTAGGATAATTGAATCCCATTTATCACTCTTCTGACTCATTGTTGTCAGGTACCTTAATTCCATATAAATGTTTTAAACTCCACAGGCCATTATAATTGCTGTTTTATACAGCTGCTCTTCATTTAGATTTACTGACATGTTTACCATTCTTATTTTTGCTCTTCATTTTTTCCTGCATCTGCAAGCTTCCTTTAACCCTCAAAACACCTTTTAATATTTCCTTTAAGACTGGTCTGCAAATCATTAATTCTCCCTATTTCTGTTTTTCTGAAACTATCTTTATTTTGCTCCCCTTCATGGAGGGTACTTTTGCTTTTCTCCTTGTTCTCAGTGGGGCCATTGATCCCTATTACCTAACCCACCCTCATTCTCCATTAGACTTTTAAATTTGGCAACATTTAGTTTTCTTTTCTGTTCAATCTTACTTGGTATTGTGTTACACATGCCTCATGATGACTTACCCAAATATCATACATAATTTCCTAGTAAATCTTTTTTCATGTAAGTATCTTTATGATTAGGAATTTCTTTGTAACAAAAAATCAAATCAAAACAAAACAAAACCCTCATTGTATTTGGGCACTTTTATGTCCTTTGCTGTGATAGGAGAGGACCTGATTATGGTTCTTTTCTAACTTGTCTAGTAGCTATGAAGATTGCACTCATGGGGGAAAAATAACCTGGATGTTCTCATGCATGATATAGGATTGTGTGGGGTGGTTATGGAGAGGTGGCCATGTGGTCCCTGGAATGGGCTAATCCCGTGTGCTAGTGCCAGCATAGGTATGTTCCAGAACATGATTGTCTATACTCTGGGAATTTTTATTTGTGCTCATTAGATACTCTAATATCTTATATCTGAAATAGCCCAGTGACAAGTCCATGGGTACAAAGGGAGTAGAGTTTAGACTGGCACCATGAAATCACTTCTTAAACACTGCTTCTGTGTGCACATATTGTCTCAGGGTCCAGTGAAGATGACAAAGTGCACTTTGTTTTATTTTATTTTTGCTGAGCAAGATTACCCCTGGGCTAAAAGCTATGCCAGTTTTCCTCCACTTTATGTGTGGGTCGTCACCACAGCATGGCTGATGACTGGTGTAGGTCCTCACCTGGGATCTGAACCTGTGGACATGGGCCCCTGAAGCAGAGCACACCAATCTTAACCACTTGGCAATGGGGCCGGCCCCTGTTTTATTTTATTTTTAAGTTACACATTGTGCCTGTATTTCTTACTTTCTGAAACATAATACTGTTCTCCAACAAGACTGTGAAGAATCTAACATCAGTTGTAAATTCACTTGCCTACTCATTACTTTCAAACCAATAGTCATTCATCATGAACAAGCTCCCAGTTTGGCCCCCAGGGGCCAGGCGGGTAACGCGAATCCACATAGTGGCCGATGGGGACTGTGCAAATTGGAGGGCACATGCCCCTTAAAAATGGGGGGCCATGCTTGTGTTTAAATATTGCCATGCTGGGATGTGGGTCTATATCGATTTCCTATTTTCTTTTCCCAAGAAGTCAAAAATCTAGATTTTTATGTGAAATCTCCATATTTTTAAACATTAGCAAATAATTCCTTTTTTTCTTTTTTGGTAGAATATACAATTATAGTTAAATAAATCTGACCCACAGGCCAGATATCTCCTGCAGACCACCAGTTAGTTCTCTTTATCATAGCCGTTATCTAGGGCACTGCAATATATACACATCTCAAATCATGATGTTATGCACCTGAAACTAATATAATGTTATATATCAATTATATCTCAATAAGAATAAATTAAAAAACAAAGGAAAAACAACCACAGCCATGTGTTTGCTCCCCTTTCCAGACCCTGGTAGTATCTAGCCGGGGACCTGGTCTCTTGCACACCCTATGCATGCGGTGGCCTTCCAGCTGTGCTCTTATTTGTGGCTCTCCTCCCTCACTCCTTCCCCACGCTCCTGCCAGAGTGATTTTTCCAAAATACTGTTTGCCAAAGTCACTCCTCTGCTTAAAAATATTCCTGTGAGTCAATAAATCACTGTGCTGGAAAGCTTCCTTTCACCCTCCAGATCCCCTTTCCACCGCTCCCCACCCTGTGCTGCCCCCACCCAGGAGGCTGACCTGTAGGGACCGCCTCACTGGTCTCCTTTGCCCTCTGACTTCTGCTTGGGTTCAGCCAATGGTGAGCACTGCAGGGGATCGGAGAGAGGGAGGGGAGAAGTGTTTTTATTTCCCCAGCCCTCACCTTTTGGGGTCACTGTGGACTGTGATTCTTGACCAAAGGCCCTATCTCTTGTCCGGCAGCCCTTTGCACAGCCTCTGCCTGCCCTTGCCCCATCTTGCATGCAGGGCCCCGGGTAGATAATGCGAATCATCTGATTCACAGAGCCTGCCTGGTATCCGCTCCAGGGTGCTGCCCCAGCCCTTGTAAATTCCTGTACCCTGTCCACACCTTAGTACATAGCGTGCTTTCAAAATGCTTCTCAAATTATCCCCAGCTGAATCTGCCTTCTGTTTCCCCCTGGGACTGAGTTCTCCCACTGAATGCAATGGACTGGACTGCTGCGTCCAGAAGGCCTACCTCACTCTGCGAAGTCTAGAGATGTTTAGTTGGTGTTCCTTCATCTTGACTCAGAGAAGATCTGGTCGCCATGATTTGGAAACTCTTCCTAGCATTTGTGGGAGTGTTTCTTTTTTTTATTATTTCTTTTTATTTTTACTAGAACAAGAGGTTCAATGAACCTTCAATCCAGGAGTTTAAGAGGGAGGATGACTGGAATGTGTTGATGGGGAGACAGCATAGTACATGACCAGGTCAGTTCACACCAGGCTAACTAGGGGAGGGAAAGAAATGAGGTGAGGGGTCACAGAACCGGGCCAGCCTCCCAGGTGGTGGGCTGGCAGGAAAAACCCAGGGAGCAAGATGCTTTCTCAGAAGCTCTCCTGGCCTGTCCTGACCTTAGGCTCAGGGAAGCAGGGCTGGCTCTGCCTCTCCATTTACTGGTCTCCTGTACGCAGAGATGCATCCTTGGTCAGGATTGTTTTAGGGACAAATGACGGGAGCCTAGTAGGAGAGGGTCTTAGTATGGCTTTGGAGTTTAGCGTGGGAAGCAGGACTTGAATATGTGTTTGTGATTGGGGAATAATGAGAAATATGGTGTGTTTGGAGTATGGGATGTGGTGTGAGCTGGAGCTGCAGGAAATGGTGCTGGAGAATGAGGCATGGAGAGCCTGAGACGGGACATGTGTCCTGAGGAATTGCTGACGGGCTTTGGGAAGGTGGTAAAATAATCAGGGCCACACTGGGCAGGATGGACTGAAGAAGGGAGAGCTGAGATACGGGGTATGGAGCATCTCTCAATAGTGCCTAACACATGGCTTTCGATATATTAGTTCTAGTTGAACTGAATTGTTGAGCCTGTGTGACAGCTCAAGTGACATTTTTATGTCATTTTCCCAATCCATATTTTTTAAAACTTTTGTTGTTAAAGACCTTGTTAGTTATTAACCTGAAAGAATGTGTTTACTGTTAACAAAATCTGGGTCATTTGTGATCTCCTTAAATAACCTTTGAGGTAACATTGGAGCGAACGTTTATTTGATGTCTGGGAAGTACTATCCCAGTGGAACTTCTTTTATTTTGGGTTGTTTTTAATGTGGAGCTGTTAATATAGCATTTCCAATAAGTGACCTTATATGTGAAATCTGTATTTAATTACTAACGTTTTTGCAAGACTAGTAGAACTGTACTATTCATTATAAGTCACAGATTTAAGAACTCGTCAGGAAAATATTTTATGATTTGATTTATGTTTGGGGATCCAAGAAAGGCAGGAAGACCTTGAGTCTTTATGAAATTGTGAACACACTTATTCCTACAATATTCTTGGCTTTTGCCAGTTCTATTATATAATGAGTAAACAATATCTTTTTTGAATTTTTCATCCAAAATATTCCCCAGCTAGAACTTGACTTAGGAAAATATGATTTCCTAAGAGATCTTTAAGCCTGATATTTCTAACCAAGCAGCACAAAGTGCATTTTGCTTCTCTGCATGTGTTTTCATAGGTTTCCCCTCAGTGTTTTTCTCCCCTTTTAAAAAAAGAACTTTTATTGGGTGTTTTATTGCATAAACTATATATGTTCATAGTATAAAATTGGGAAATATAGATAAGCAAAAAGAAGAATGCAGAAAAGTACTGTAATTCCATTGCAATTAGGAAATAGAAATGAGCCAAAAGTAAGAACTCACTTGCAATCCCACTACATGAGAGAAGTTGACAGGGATGTGTGGGGCTTTGTCCCTACTTCCAGCAGAATTGGTGGTAGAAATTGCTTCTGCCTCAGTGTCTCCTTGCCCTGGGTCCCTTGTGTCTGCTGCTCTCAATGACTGAGGGCTGATTCCGCCTCACCCCGTCCCTCCAGCCTCTCTCACCTGCTGCTCACTGTCTTGAGCGTTCAGTCCTTGTTTGTCCTCCCAGGGCACCAAGCTTTGAGCTCTGCCAGACCTTGGAATAGGATGGTTTGAGAAAATTAACAGTCGCATCTGGGTCTGTGACTGTTGGTCAAGAACATGTATTCCTCATGAAATAACCTAGATAAAATCAAATACTTTTGAAAAACAGAAGTGTAGCTCTGTTTGCAGTATAGAGGGGAAAAAAAAGTAAAAGACTTCATTGAGATATCGAAAGAATGTTGTGGTCAGGCGAATCGCAGTAGCAGATGTCTTTGGTCCAAGATGCGAAATGCTGACTGTGAGTGATGATAGCGCAGCTGCTGCATTTGACTGGATTTCTGGTCGTGAAGTGCAATGGAGCATCACGGAGAAAAATGTAGGCTTTGTCTGGGGTCAGACAGAAAGGGGTCTACCTGGGCTCCTCCACACCTTGGGCACGTGCTGCTGGAAGCCATAGTTGTTGACCTATAACATGGGGTTGGTAATATCCACCTGCAGGGTCTGTCGAGAAGGTTGGAAAGCACATAGAAAAAGTCCTGGCAGGTAGTGCTCACTCTGTGCTTACCTAGTAGCTGCTTTATGCAGGACCAGTTCTTCACCTCTTCCTCCTTGCTCTCCTCCAGTCTGGGCCAAGGCAGAGTCAGAGAAAGACATGACGTCGGTTGACCCAGACTTGGGGGAAACAAATCTATAGATTGTTGCCTCTTCGGGGTTACCATCAGGCCAAACGTCAGGCTGGTCTCAGTCCGCCATGTTTTATTGTCACTGCAGTTCAGAGCTGGGACCAGCCAAAGTGGGGCTGCTGAGTACCTCTTCTCCCAGGAGACTCACCACCACCACACACCCAAGAATACAGACCCCACTGTGCCTGATCCAGCTCCTCCAAATGGCAGGTTCCTTTCCTCCCCACAGCTCTTTCTGCCTCCTAACGCTTGATGACGGTGAATGGTACTATTTCATATTTTTATGGTAACATTAAACTATGCTCACAGATCCCACGTCTGATTAGTTGGCTGCTTCCTTGGCATTATGGTCTGCTTACTATTTTAAAAGAGCAGAAATATGCATTCATGGAATGCTGTAAGATTAGGGAGCTATGTCCAGCACATTTATCGGACTTGGGCGGAGCATGGAAGCCACAAAGCTGAGCAAAGTGACTCGTAGATGGGGTGACAGGATCAGGGTTCAAACAGGTCTCAGTGGGCTGGATTCTGGGCCAAAACCAACAAGAGGAAATTCTGTAATGATTAAGGTTAAGTCTTGCGTGAGTAAAACCGGGAGAGATCTGGCTCTAGTGTCATTCTTTTGAAAAAGACATTATTTTGAAGAACTACAATCGCTTACCCTTATTGAGACATTCTCTTATTACATTTATTGAGATCCTTTGTTATTTGCTTTGTATGTGTTGTTTTATTTAAATCCTGTTAGGGTAAAGATTATCATCTCCGTTTTATAGATGAGTTTTAGAAAAGTTAAGAAACTTATGCAGAGCCACACAGCTTTTAACCAATATGTGATGCTGCTTCCTAATGAGAGCCAATAAATGGTGTGACTGAAACAGGAAGGAAGGAGGGAAGGAAGGAGGAAGAAAAGGAGGGAAGGAGAGAGGGAGGGAGGGAAGGGAAGAGGGAAGGAGGGAAGGAAAGAGGGAGGGAGGGAGGGAAGGAAGGGGGAGAAGAAGAAAACTTTGATTTCATCAAAAGAAACCTGGATCAGAGGTGCAATGTGTGGTCTATGTTATTCTCAGATACAATGTTATATTCTGGACACTACATTTTAAGATTAAAAACATGCGAACTTAAGTGTGTGCAGAGACAGACAACATGTGTAAAAGAGCTGGGACAATTGAAGGCAGCAGATCGTCCGAGAAAGGTTCTTCTGTCGAAGAGTATGGAGATTCACCGTCCACCGCTCTCAAAGGGTGTCGCTTCCAGGCAAGCGGGTTCTTTTGCAGTAGAGGGAAGAACACACAACATAAATGTTCAGAACTGACCCTGGTGGCGCTTTATTCTGCTCCAATGGAGGTCTTTTCTGAATGTTTGTGTTGTCATCATGCTGCTGGCTGCAGAGGGAAAAGATGAGAACTGGATAGAAATCTGGGATGTTATTGCTACTCTTTTTTTTAAAATTTTTATTTTTTTAAAGATTGGCACCTGAGCTAACATATGTTGCCAATCTTCTTCCTTTTTTTTCTTCTTCTCCCCAAAGCCCACCAGTACATAGCTGTATATTCTAGTTGTAGGTTCTTCTAGTTGTGGCATGTGGGATGCCGCCTCAGCATGGCCTGATGAGCGATGCCATGTCCGTGCCCAGGATCTGAACGGGCGAGACCCTGGGAGCGCACAAACTCAACCACTCGGCCACGGGGCCAGCCCCTATTGCTACTCTTTGAATAAAGAAGAATACATGAGAAAGACACGGGGACCGGCTTGTAGGAGATGGCATTGGGGTTTCAAAGCAAAATCCAACCATCTCCATGGCCAAGAAGAGGAGAAAACTGGAGCGCCCTCTTGAGATGTCATTTTTCTCTCTGTTTTCTTAGGGGAAAAATATCCTAACTGATCCCAACCAGAGAAACCAAATGCTTGTGTTTATAACATGCCTATTTTAGTTATTTTAGAATCAAGATTCTTTTTTGTTTTTTTGTAAGGAAAGGTGGAGAAGTTATGGAAAGAAACCTGACTCTAACTATAAACTGAACAGATGGGATAGTGGGAATAAAAACAAATTAAAATAATATTGCAAAGAACTCTCAACTTTCATTTTAAAATATATATGATGATGTTTTTCAACTTTTCACATTCAGCCTATCAGTATATCAAGTGACAAAATGAAAAATCAATTTCAGCTGTGTATATTTTAAACGTTTACCTAAATGATTTGGACTTACCAACCTAGAAGTCCAGATGAATGTATTAAACTGCTTATTGTATTTTTTATGAATTAAAACTTTATTTTATATTATGGTATGGACAGGACACAGTTATATCTGGTGACGTTTACTGTAGAAAATTGAACCGAACAGTGGTCTAATTAGAACAGTAAATAGTATGGGTTTAATTAGCCATTATTCTTGATGACAGATTTGATCAGTTGCCAGATATTTATCCTTTCCTTTCTCTTGACTGTTCCTGAAATATTGCCTCCAGGAGGGTTGCTTACTGGGCTATAAATAGGGAGCTTGGCAGGAAGCCATGAAACCCACTGGCCAGTGAGACCTGGGTGAAAATTATTGGAAAAACCCCTCCTTGCTTCCAGTCATTATTTCTTCATTTCACTTTTGAAGGTCCTTTCTACAGATCTCTCTCTTAATTTAATTTCTTTTGGTTGCATGAGGTAACTTGGCCTAAGGGCTTAAGGAAACCTGTGCAATATCTAGTTCAGTCACATGGTGCCGTTTATTAGTATGTCAGGGTTTCCTTCATAAACCCTGCCATTCCCCACTTAGAACCTACCTATTAAGTTCTGTCTGACTTGACTTTTCTGTGCGTCCACGGGAGGTGGTTTTTGTTTGCTTGCTTGTTTTTAATGAAATCATGAAAGTTTTGGCTTGAAAAACAAACTTTACAAAATGCAGAGAAACAAAAACAAGAGAAGTTAAAATTGTGTGGTATCCCCACCCAGAGGGCGGCCCCGCTAACATTTTAATGAGCCGCGCCCGCCTCTCCATCCACAGCCGCGTTGTTCACCTGCAGTAAAAACGGTGGAGGCTGATACTGTTCCCTAAGGATTGCCTTCCACCCCAAAGATATTTTTTTTTTAATTTTTTTAATTTTTTTATTTTTTCCTTTTTCTCCCCAAAGCACCCCCGGTACATAGTTGTATATTCTTCGTTGTGGGTCCTTCTAGTTGTGGTATGTGGGACGCTGCCTCAGCGTGGTTTGATGAGCAGTGTCAAGTCGGCGCCCAGGATTCGAACCAACTAAACACTGGGCCGCCTGCAGCGGAGCGCGCGAACTTAACCACGCGGCCACAGGGCCAGTCCCCACCCCAAAGATATTTTTTAAAAAAGAAGTTTCAAAAGCCATAAAAGTTCAGATAAAACTAACATCCATTCACAGCACCAACTGGCTTCATTGAGTTTGACTTTTTGTCATATTTGCTTCAGATCTTTCATGGGGATGGGCATTCCATTGGCATCCCATTGTGTCTTTCCCCGACAATGCTCACTCCTGCTCCCACATCCTCCATTCTTAGAGGCAGCTCGGTGTGTTTTCACCCAGCTCCTATGTTTGTACATTTTTGTGTATATATTCATATACCTACATCTTTATCTATAGGCAAAGAGACACAAATGCCAAGTGTGTTTTTATTTTAATGTAACCAAATCTATCAGTCTTTTCCTTTATAGTTTCTATCTTCACATATCCAGGACAGTCTTTCCTGTATCAAGTCGATATGACTATTAATCTATAATTTTTCTGGTATTTTATGGTTTTAGTATTTTAATATAAATTTCTACTATATCTGGAATTCATTTTGGTGTATTTTGTGAAGAAGTTATCTGTGACTTTTTCTTTTAATCACTCATCACATTGACTTGTGGTCCTATACTACGTCCTTCTACTTGAGTCGTTTCTGGACTCTTCTTTTTAAAAATTTAATAGCTCTGACTGCTATTGCTGTGCCAATTCTATACTCTTTTAATTGAGGCAATTTCCCTTGCATTTCCCTTCTTTGACAGATTTTTTTCCTTGGCTTGTGTAGACATTTACTCCACCAGATGAACTTTAGAATCATTTCCTTAGGTTCCAAAAAGGTTCCCTTTGGGATTTTGATTGGAGTTGCTATAAATTTATAGATTAATTTGGAGAGAATAGCATTTTACAGTGTTGAGTCTACTCAATTAGGACTATGATATGTTTCTTCATTGATTCAAGTCTACTTTAGGCCCCTTAATAAAGTTTTGTAACTTTATTTAAGTAATACACATCATTTTTTAAAAGTCTGAATCTACAGCTATTTATACATTTTTAACTTAAATCTCCCCCCTTCTCTTTTCTCTGGAGTATCCTGAGGTGAGTCAGTGGTGACAAGTTCAGAAGACAAATTAAACCAAACTATATTCATAATTGACCCTTCCCTATTTTCTTGGACCCCTAAATCTTTACTTGCTTCGTTTTCTTGGAATGGAGCTTCTCTCAGAAGGCTCCCCAAATCCTCATGCAAAAAAGGTTTCCTTGGAGGTAGCACCTATGGGTCTGACAGAAGGGAAGTCAGAATTTCAGGGGTGAGAACTTTTTAGGTGCAAGCTGGGCCTCTGCTATGTAAGTTAAAAAACATCATAATCATCATCGTCAAAACATTGTTGATATTTAGACAATTGATTTAAATTTCAGAATGATAAAATTTCCGGTTTAAAATTGAGCTTAGAAGCCATCTGTACAAAACCTTCGAAAGACGGAAAGCGACTCCTACGCCGCCAGTTTCCACGTAAACCTATGTTCCAGAGTAAGACACTGGAAAAACTGGGGAAGCTTTGGGATATTTCTACCACGTTTTCTATAACTTATTGTGTTTTTTTAACGTTCTAGACCTCCAGAAACACTCGTTCAGAGGAAGAGAAAGATGGCAATTGGGATGCCTGGGGAGACTGGAGCGACTGCTCCCGGACGTGCGGGGGCGGAGCGTCATACTCTCTGCGGAGATGTCTGACTGGGAGGTGAGTGGTGGCTGCACCTGCTCTTTCTTGTGGGATGTCAGTGCCTTTGGGTGGGCGGGGAGGAGACCCAGCTTGCCTCCTGGCCTTGGAACGTACTGTGATGGGGGTGTAACATCTGCTGTGTCTAAATGTTAGTCAACCCGAGGTTCTCATATTTAAATAGAAACGGTCCCATTTTCATGAGCATGGGCCACACTCCATCCAAGTAAGGCTCCCGACTCATAGAAGCTGGGGCCTGGGCTCGGAGTGAGGGAAGGCCTGGCATGTTAGGTCACTGGCCCAAAGTTCTCAAGACTTGGGGTAAGAGGGCAAGTCTTCTGGGTTCTGCCCTTGAGTTGTAATTTTCATTCCTTTCTTGTTCACTTTCTCTGAGCAACCCATTGAGTGAGAAGGTAATGCAAGGGCCGGCCTGGTGGCTTAGTGGTTAAGTTTGCGTGCGCCACTTTGGCGTCCCGGGATTCACAGATTCAGATCTTGGGTGCAGACCTACACACCCTTTGTCAGGCCATGCTGTGGTGGCGTCCTGCATACAAAATAGAGGAAGACTGGCACAGATGTTAGCTTAGGAACAATCTTCCCCAAGCAAAAAGAGGAAGATTGGCAATAGTTGTTAGCTCAGGGCCAATCTTCCTCACACACACAAAAAAAGGTAATGCAAGTTCTGTTTTCATACCTGAGATATGTTTATATTAAATACCATTTGTTGAAATGCAAGATCAGCTTCTTAAAAAATAACACAAGCTTGAAATAAGCCCACATTCATCACGACAATTTTGAGACAGTCTGAGGTAATTCTTCACAGGGCAGTTTAAATGCTAGCCAAGGATTTCACTTCTGCTCTCAGGTAAGACAGAGCCCCAGGTTGATGGAACGCGATATGCTGGTCCCGGACAAAAGAAGACTCCAGGATTATGACAGCCATTTTCAGATTTGGGGTGTTGTCAGCTGAAAGAGTGAATTGACTTTCTGGAATGGCGTCAAGATGTAGAACAGAAACACAGAGGGAACGTTTTTTGGCCCAAGTTTGGATTTCATAGAGGTTTCTGTTTTATGACACATTAAACAGTGACCAAGCATGTCCTCTAGTTCCTTAGGACAGAGCAGAGCAAGGCAGAGCAGGGCAGCTGAGAGAGTGTAAACGTGGCCTTTGAGAAGGCGGGCCCTTGGTCCAGGCCAGGAGGGCCTGGGAAGGTGGCTGGAGACACTGTTGGTATCGTTACCCCAGGGTGAGATCTGATCAGAGCACTGAACACTGAGTAAATGGGTGCAGGACCGCATCCAGGGACTGATGTTGCAAAGATAATGTGGTTCTCACCCCCAGCTGTCACCCCGGCAGGGAATGAAGGCCTTTTCTCTGTTTGGCTTGGGCAGCGTGGAAGGATGGTACAATGTTGTGTTGCACTGGGTGAGGCCTGCAGTAGGAGGGCCTCACTCTGGTGGGCAAGGGTGCAGGAGGGGCTTCTTATGTGAGGGATAAGTTCTTTCCTACTGCTGGTGAGTCAGTTGAGGGAGTCTCCAGGTGGAAGCTGGAGTGGGGAAGCTGCGACATTGGCACTTCTCCGTGGCCTCTACATCTGAAGAGTCTAAATGATTTGCAATTAAAGGCAGGGTTTGGGTGGGAAAGGCGTGGGTTTGTGTTTGTCTTTTTTTAAGTAGTATGTACTTGTATTTGTTAAAACGAATTAGAGGGGATATATCAAGGACATAAATGACCACTTTTATCCTATTGTCATACAACCCAAATGCTTACGTACTTATTGGTTATTTTGTTACTTTTTAAGATTTCTGTGATTTTTACCTGGAATATAATTTTGCCAAGTGACCTTCCTCAGTGTGTGAGTGAATTTACATCTCCTCTTTCCATACTGGGGTCAGCTGCTCGTGAAAAGGCTTCGGGTAAGAAAAGGCAGCTGATTAGCTACTTCTGTCTTTCCTGCACCCACTGCGGTTGGGAGATTTGGGGCCGAGGGGAGGCACAGTGGGAGGAGAGTTCTGCCTTGCCTGTAGCGAGCAGGGACTGGTGCTCTCTGGATTGGGTGTTCAGAGCCGGCTCCTTCTGTTGTGAGCGCTTCGATGGATGTTTCTGAGACACTAGCTCCCCTTCTCTCTCCAATCCCTTGGGATCTCTTGCCTGCATTTCCCTTGAGCCATGCTAGTCACCATCCTTTGTCTTGGTAATGCTGTGCTTTCCTCAGCTCTTGGACAGCAAGGCATACTCCCAGCTTCTCCCCGTCATGCCTCCTCACTCCTCGGTGGCCGTCTTGGTGGGTTCCTAAGACAACCCCATTCTGGCTCTCTTGCATCTGGTTCACCGGAAACCTGCGTGTGACCTTTGCTAAACAAACTCTTGACGAGGCGTTCGGGGAGTTAATACAGCCACACCTGCTCTGCCTACACAGGTCACTGCAGCTGTCGCTCAGCCCTGAAATTTCTCAGGTGTGAATTGGACACCAGCCAACTGCAGGAGACACACGTTGAACTCTTCAAGTGGTGTCCCCAAGATTTCTTCCTCTTGACTTGGTGTTAGCACATTGGAGCC
The DNA here is from genome assembly GCF_021613505.1 of Equus quagga. Taxonomy (NCBI): domain Eukaryota; kingdom Metazoa; phylum Chordata; class Mammalia; order Perissodactyla; family Equidae; genus Equus; species Equus quagga. The sequence goes on from NC_060268.1 coordinate 94,717,603, forward strand.
CTCATCCCTTCTCTTTCTTGGTGGGGCAGAATAAGAGTTGGGATCATAGCTTAGATTTCTTAAGGAAATCTTCAGAAATCCTTCCACTATCTACATCTCCAGCTCCAGACCTTTGTTATACCTCCATGTGTGTAAGGAGTTTAACAATTGTGAATTAAATTGACACAGAGCCTGCCCTCATGGTTCTTATGGTCTAGGAGGACAAACAATAAACAAGCATGTGATCAAATTATACATCATTAAAAATTGTGTCAAGGGGAGAGAGATCCCTTATCTGGGAAGTCCTCTGTGCTGAGGGTCTGTGCTGAGACCTGATTGCTGAGAGGACGTCAGTTATGTGAAAGGGGAGGGCTATGGCACATAAAACTCAGGTAGTGGGAGCAGCATACGTAGAGGTGCTGGAGTAGGAAATGAAAAGGCGCTTCGACGCCTGGAGAACAGTGGACAAAGGGAAAAGGCAGAATGGGCCGATGCTGAAGAAGAAGGGAGATTGTAGGCCAAGGTACAGAATCTGGTTCTCAGACTTCTAGTTTCAAGTACTAGTAAACTTCAAAAGAAACTGTATTTGGAACTGACACAGGTTGTCAATTTTTTATTTGGTCAAATGAGGACAAAAATAAAAACAAAACTCAACAATGGTCTACCATCACAGGCTTTTCAATAAAAGAATTACCCTCAGATTCTTTTCATTTTAATATCAAAAAGTAGGACATGATCGTAGATTAAAAGCCCTACCTTTAAATTGAATTCATTTAGCTTTATACAAATCCACTGTTTGCCCTTATTTGTCTCAGTTCACTTTGGGCTAATTAAAAACTATGACAGATATTGACAGTCCAACGATGGGAAATTGGGAACGAGAGCAGAAAAGGGACTTTATCAGAGCCCTGTTTTTCATCTGGGCTTTCACCAGTTCTTAAGCAGTAAGAGGCAGAGGAGTCAAACAGAAAGCAGCTGCTGACAGGCTGAGAAGCGAAGCAGATTGATAGGCAGTCTCATTGTCCTGGGACACAAAATCGGGGGCTCAAAGCCCTGGTAAACACCTCGGTGACCAGTTAGCATCCCTAAAGGACTGTCCCCTAGGAGAGAGGGAGAATCAGCTTTCAATGGACCAGGTATTCCTAAGACTGAAACCGAGTCTTGAGTTAGCTCAACCCTAATTCGACAATAAAATCTGTTGCCATTCCAACTACCTCCAGGAAGTTTTTTTTAAAAAGATGGTGTTTAAAAAAAGACCCTGGAGGAAGTTGACATCCACTAGAGGTTATACAAGCTTTGATGGATCATGCACGTAATTCAATAAAACATTACCAGTCTTATTGTGAGACAGGGCCAAGAGAAAAAAGCAGACGATAGAAACGGGTACTATAGTTATTAGACCTGTGTGTTACGAAACACTCAACAAAACAAAATCCCCGTAATAAATATGTTCACAAAAATAGACAAAATACAGGATTTCACCAGAGAACTGGAATCCATAAAATAGAATGAAATGGAAACTTGAGAAGAGAAATATATGCTGTCTAAAATTATACACTAAATAGATGGCCTTAATAGCTGATTAGAAATAGCGGAAGAGAGTGTATGTTTGTAGAAATGTCCAGGCTAAAATTATGGAGGGGGGAAAATATGGAAAATAGAATAAGGAATGTATGGAACAAGGTGAAGAGGTCCAAAACATGTAATTGGAGTCCTAAAAGGAAAAGAGAGAGAGAATAGGGTAGAAGCACTATTTGAAGAGATAGTAACCAAAAGTTTTCCAAAGTTGTTGATATAAAGATATTAAGCCACAAATTCAAGAAACTCTGCAAACCCTAAACAGAATAAATATGCATAAACACGTGGAAGAAAATCTTAAAAGGAGCCAGGGAAATAAGACACATTCCCTTCAAAGGAGCAAAATTAAGGTTGACTGCTAACTTCTCATTAGAAGATAATGAGATCACCTGTTGAACATCTTGAAAGAAAATGACTGTTACAAGAGAATTCTTTTCCTAGCAAAAGTATCCTTCAAATGTGAGGGTGAAATAAAAATATTTTCAGACAAACAAAAATTGAGAGAATTCTTTACCTTCTGGCTTGTGCTAAAAGAAGTGCCAAAGGGAGTTCTTTAGGTAGAAGGAAAATGATCCCATGTAGAGGATGGAAATGCGGGAAGAAATGAAGAGCAATTGAGAACATAAATATAAATGCATATTAACTGTTTAAAGCAATAATAGTAATGTTTTGGGAGCTGGCCCTGTCACCAAGTGGTTAAGTTTATGTGCTCTGCCGGCTTGGATCCTAGGCATGGACCTACACACTGCTTGTCAGGCCATGCTGTGGCAGCATCCCACATAGAACTAGAATGATCTAGAGCTAGGATATACAACTATATACTGGGGCTTGGGGAGAAAAAAAAAAAAGAGGAAGATTGGCAACAGATGTTAGCTCAGGGCCAATCTTCCTCACCAAAAAAAAAGCATTAAAAAAAACACAAAAATAACAATAGTAATTTTTTGTGGGGTTTAAATATATGTAGAATTTTAAAAAACAGGGAAACCATGACATAAAATTTGAGAAGAGAGTAAATAGAGTTAAAGTGTTCTAATGTCTTTGGATTGCCCAGAAAATTGTAAAAATAACAAATTTGTATTCAATGCTTCAAAGTCAAGGATGCATGTTATAACTTCTAGGCTTACCATTAAAAGCATAATGAAAGAATTATATAATTAACCAACTATCATAGAGAAAAATAGAATATTGATAAAGTATTTGATTGGTTCCAAAGAACTCAAGAAAGGAAAGAAAAAAGAACATAGAGCGAGTGTGACAAATAGAAAACAACTGTTAAGATGGTAGATTTGAACCCCCCAGTATATCAGCTTTTACATTAAATGTAAATGGGCTAAGTATTCCAGTTAAAAGATAAATGTTGTTGGCCTGTAAAACAAAAATTAGGTGCTGCTTACTAGAGACAACCCTTAAATATAAGGACACTGAAAGGCTGAAAATAAAAGCATTGAAAAAAACCATAATACGTGACACTAATTAAAAGAAAATTGTTGAAGCTGTACTAATATCAGACAAGGTAGAAACTAAGGAAAGAAGTATTATCAGGAATAAAGAGGGCTCATGAAAATACAGTATATCAAAACTTGGAGGAAGTACCTATATCCATCTTTATAGGGAAGTTTATAGCCCCACATGCATCTATTAGAAAAGAACTGGCTGAAAACAATCAATGGTCTAATCTTGCATTTAAGAAATAAGAGCAAATTTAGAAAATCTGCATATATGTATACATGTGTACATATGTATGTGTGTTTATCTGCAAGTCCTCCTACTCCTTATTAATTGAAGGGAGCTCCTGTACTCCGTGGGAGAAGTGCCCTCCTTCCATCTGGGTGAGAGTCACTGCTTTAGATCCATCGCAGCTTGGTGTCAGTATGGAGAGTGAACAGGAAGCTGCAGTCGAAGGCATGTGTGGGAACAATGCCTTTCTGCAAATGTTTCTTTTCCTATGATTTTTGTGGCTTTCCTTTATTTGGAGATCGTCTCTGAAGTCCCCATGCTTCACGTTACCCTCCAGAATACCCCAGTCCACCTAGGCATTGAATGTTGCACAGGGACGCCCCCATCCAGTGGGATCTTTCGTGCCTCCACGTGTTTGTCTTATTCTAGCCACCCCTTTGCCACTGATGGCCAGGAATTCTGGCTGCATCACCTGTCACATTAATTTAGTGGTATTGATGCATTCTCTTGTGGATCTCATCCACTTCATTCACAGGCAGCCTTCTTTTTTGTGTACAGTGAATAGTATATTTGCGTACTCTCCTTTAATTCAGTCTTGCTTGCACCATATATTGAAGTTTCTGGCTTATGTCTAGCCTCTGTGAATTTCCCGACACGATGTAGAGATGTTAACTTATTAATGTTCTTTTTTGGTGATTTCACTGTGCATTTGTAAGGGGAAGGAGTTCAGAATATGTGCTCACATTACCATCTCTATTTAAAATCTTTCTTTCATGTTTTCTTTTCTGAAATTTTACCTCTGGCAATTTGGAAATTATATATATGTATATCCTGTTTTTATTTTACTGGTAATTGAATTTAAGGTGTTTGAAAACCCTATTTTCATAATTGCTTTATGACTCAATCTAACTCTAATAAACCACCACTATTTGAGCTTTTGCTATTTCTTAGACAATGCCAATAATAAAATAGTTTCTTTTGATTTCTCTCTATGTAAGCTGACAAATATTTTATGCATTTCTTTTTCTCTCCCACTTCTTGGGTTTTGTTATTATAATTTGGGATTTTATACTCAGTTTATCGGCATGGTTTTTCCCCTTTATATCTTTTCTTTCATACTCCTATTTCAAGCCATTGTTGAAACTTAATTGTGCACGTGTGCATTCATTACTTCGTGCTCATTGTCAGTCTTGTCAGTTCTTCATTTTGAATCATCGCTTTGTTGGCAGAGACATGCTTTGAGCTGTGCTTCTGGAATTTTAATGTGCATATGAATCACCTAGGGATCTTGTTAAAATATAAACTTTGATTCAGTGAGTCTGGAGTGGGGCCCAGGTGCTTTCATTTCTAACAGATTCCCAGGTGATGTCAATGCTGCTTGTCAGTGGACCACACTTCACGCAGCAAGGCTTGATAGCGTTTTTTAATTTCAGGAAAAAGTTGTGACTCTTATACTTTATGAGTCCTTACATATCTGAAAATGTCTTTCTCTTGCCTTCACATGTAAACAGTGAATGGCTTATTTGGGTATAAAATTCCTGAGTCACAGCTGTACCCTCTCAGGACTCAGAAGTTTTTTCCATAGAGTTTGGTATACAGTGTTGCTCATAGACCTCTCGGGCCAGCTTGATTTTTGTCCTTCTTTTGTAGATATCCTATTTGTTCTGGCTACCTATAGAAGTCTTTATTTTTCCCTTAAGTCAAGAGTTTTACAAGGTGGTGTCTAGCTGTCAGTCTCTTTTTATTTATTTTTCCCTGGCACCTGGTGGCCTCTTTTGTTGTATAGATTTAGATCTCTTTTTATTGTGGGAAAACTTTTCTTCTATTATATCATTCACTGTTGGTTATTGCCCCTTTGTTCTGGCCTCTTCTCCATGAACACCAGTTATTTCTGTCTGTCTGCCACTTTTACTATGTCCTTTTTAATCACTTGCATCTCTTTTTTTCTTTTCCTGTGTATTTGAGAGTGATTTTCAAGATCCTTGCCACTTGAGTTTTTTTTTTCTGATCTGTTGACTTCTAAGGAAGTTTTAAAATGCTGCTGTGGCATATTTGTTACCTTGCATTCTTTCCTTCCCTTTAAACCTGGCTTTTTTGTGTGTCTATTGTTTTAATCGTCTACATCCTATATATGCTTTTGTGTCTTTTATTAGTGTGATATCAGGCTAATTCTTATTCTTCAAGGTCATCTCGTTTAGGAAGCTACCTTGACACCTCTGTCTAACTATGATATTCCCCTTTTGTGTTTCCTATTGTTGGCAAAATAGCACTGCTTTTAGGAAAGGGACAATGTCTTCACCACTCCAAGATCTAACAGTATCTCGCGTGTGATTAGGATCCAAACAATGAGAATTGACAGAGTAGATAAGTGAATGTGTGTTCCCTGTCACCTCACATATTTTGTCAATGCTCTTCCTTCTTCTCAAAGCATCCTTTTCTCCTTTTTCTGGTTGATACATAGTTGAATTTGAAACTCCTTTGAATCCCCATTTCTTCCTTTAAGCTTTTGTTGGCAGTTCCTCTCCTTTACAAGGTCAGGTGCAATGCTTCTGTGTTTCCTTAGAATCTTGTGAATACTTTTATCAGAGTTCTATTTCAATGTGTTTTTTTGTGTTTCTATTTCCACAATTCAAACAAAACTTTAAGTGGTGTAGATGGTGTCTTTTATCTCTTTATCTTGTGTCCACCGTTATTACTGACACATAGTGGAAATTTAGTAAATTTTGTTCTATAAATAAATAGATAAATGAATTAATAAATTCTAGGGTTGATTCAAGAAAAGCCTGCTTGACTATAGTATGGGTCTGTGGGATAGGTAACGAGGGATAATTTTGTGAACAGTATTGAAAACTATATTGGGGAATACAGACTTTTTGCAGTGAGATTTTTTAAAAGATTTTATTTTATTTATTTATGTTTTCCGTACAGGTACATGTATATAGTTTAAAGAGCCAAATAGCTCAGCAAAGCGTGGGGTGAAAACAACAGTTTCTTTATCTCCTTCCTCCCATTTTCTCGTTCCCCGGGGGCAGCTGCTATTAACTCTTTGCTCTGATTCTCTTTAGGTTTATTCTAAATTTCTAAATGACATGCTGTATTGCAACTTCCTGACTGCTCAGTTCGAGGCCTTATCTATTAGCTTCACACTTTGGAAGATGAGGATTTAGCAATATTTCACACCTCTTGGTCCCTGTGTGCATGTGCACACACACACCTATTCTCTCTCTCTCTCTCACTTCCAGTTCCTCATTCCAGGGTTACATGTAACTTTGTCTAGACCGATACTCAGTGTTTAAATTGTTGTCACTATGTCTTTATACTATTCACTATACCTGAGTCATGTGATCTACTGTAATTATTTTTCCTTTCCTGAGTATTTTTTTCTTTTCTCTCGAGTCAACAGTTGCCTTGTCTTCTGCTGGCTTGTTTTCTTAGTTTCCTACATGTTTATCACTAATTCAGAGAAATTACTCTAATTTTCACTCACTTTTCTAATTTTCATTCTCCTTCATATTCTTTTAGACTTCTCTTCTGGAGAATTCTTACTGGCCTTCAGCTGAATCGCTTGCTCTCCAGCTGGGAACTCAGGGGCCTCTTGGAATCTCATCTTTCTGTCCTCCTGTCTGTCGTTTCTCTCTCTCCTGTGTTAGATCCGCTTCCTCATCACCTCTCTTCCTTTTTCTTAATTACCTTCTCATTTTTATGGAATACATTCCTGGATATCTGAGAATGTCTTTATTTTACCCTCAAAGTTAAATGATGACTTTCTAGGTATGAAATTATATAGAAATTATTTTCCCTCAAAACTTGAAGGCACTGCTCCACCATCTTCTAATAAAAAGCAATGTATTAAGAAACCTGAAGGCATTCTGACTTCCTAATCTTTTTTTCTCCTCTCTGAAGCATGGTGCTCCCGGTGTTCTAAAATCTCATAATGCTCTGTCTCGGTTTGGGTCTGTTTTCATCCATTTGTTGGACACAGAGCAGACCCTTTCAGTATGAATACTTATTCCTTTTGGTCTTGAATTATTTCTTTGATGATTTCTTCTCTTCGTTTTTCTCTATTCTCTTTTGTTGAAACTCCTATTATTCAGATATTGGACTTCCTATTTTCCTCTCTTTGTCCATTTGCCCTACTTTCTAAGAGATTTACTTAACTTATTTTCCAACTCTCTTACTAGGTATTTTATATGTCTTTCTTTCCCTCTCTCTTTATTTTTTTCTGAGATTTTTTTTTGTTCCTTAAATGTATTTTTAAATCGCATTCTGTCCCTGATTCCCAGGTACGGTATCTTTTGTTTGTTTGTCTCTGAGGATATGAATAGACTTTTTTAGGGGGAGTTTTCTTCCTCTTGTATAGTCTCAGTTCCTTCCAAAGTACTGTTTTCTGGTTTTTGTTTGTTTGTTTGTCTTTGTCACTGCATTTCACATTAAAGCCTTTTCTAAGATTTCTGGTGATCCTTATTTGTTTTTTCATATTGAAGGAAAAAAGTCTGCACTTAATTGTAGGGAGATGTGGCTGATCGGTCTCTGTGCCTGATGGTGTCTGTAGATATTTCATTTTGAGCTGCTCTGATTTCTCAGACAGGGACCTTCTGATTTCAATATTCTAGGACAGAAAGCTGGGGTCTCAGCATTAAATACATGCATTTTTATTTAATCCCTGTTTTTAATATGGTACCTATGCCCTTAATTGTACCCAGTTATTTGTCAGTCCAGCGACTTTCTGTTTTACCCTCTTTAGACAATAACACAGTATTTTGCCAAAGTAAAGAAGGAGACTCCAAATCTTGGAGTCTTACTGCTTCTTAAACAGACTTACAACCAGTTGATGCCACTTTCACAAGTGTCTGATGTGCCACTTCTGGAGCCTTTTGTAAGTTCTGTAGAGCAAATTGAGTTACTTCCAGGAAGGCCTCATAGCTGTCTTGGGACCTACCTTTCTTCGGTCTATGAAGTCCAAAGATATCCTTAGTATGAAGTAGGTAAGTAGTTCCATAACTATGATGGAAATTGAATTTATAATAAAAAAAGTCTTTTTACTCCTAAACAATCTCCAGGCCCAGACTGTATCACTGGCAAATTCTACCAAGCTTTTAATAAAGGATTTACACCAATTCCACACAATCTCTTCCAGAAAATAAAAGAGGAAGGAACACTTCCCAATTCATTTTATGAATCTAGTGTTACTCTGATACCAAAAAACAGACAAAGACTATATAAAAAAACCCAAAACTACAGACAATATCCCACATGAGTGTAGTAGATATAAAAATTGTCAACAAAATACTATGAAATAGTATTAAAAAATGTATGAGAAGAATTATACACCATGACCAAGTAGGGTTGATTTCAGGGATGTAAGGCTGGTTCAATATTTGAAAATCAATCAATGTAATTCAGCCAGTTAATAAACTAAAGAAGAAAAAAATCATAGGATCCTATCAATTGATGCAGAGAAAGCATTTGACAAAGTCAGCACCAATTCGTGATAAGGAATGATCAGAAAAATAGGAATAGAGGGGAATGTCCTCAATTTGATAAAGAATATCTAAAAACTTACAGTTAACATTTTGTGTTGTACTTAAAGTTGAAAGACTGAAAACTTTCCCCCTAAGATCAGGAAAGGGGGAATCTCTTATTCCACATAGTGCAATAAGACAAGAAAATAAAATAAAATATGTACAGATCAAAAAGAAGAAATGAAACTGACCTTATTTGCAGATGACATTTTTGTCTATGTAGAAAATCTCAAGGAATCTACAAAATAACTCCCAGAACTAAAAATGAGTTTGACAAGGTCACAGGATGCAAAATAAACATTCAAAAATCTATTTTATTTCTTTAATAGCAATGAATGTGTAGAGTAAAATTAAAAATCATTTACAAAATCATTTACAGTCACTCAAAAAGATTAAATGTTTAGGTGTAAATCTAACGGAACATATACATGAACACAGCAACGTGCTGATGGAAGAGATAAAGATCTAAGTAAGTGGAGAGGCTGTGTTTATGCATTGGAAGACTTAGAGTAGTAAAGACATAAGTTCTCCCAAATTGACTTAGAGGTTTAACCTGTTTTCACTCAAAATTCCAGCAACTTTTTTTGTAGATATAAACAAAATTATTCTAAGATTTATATGGAAAGGCACAATTCCTAAAATAGCTAAAACTATTTGGGACAAAGAAAACCAAAACAGTAAAGTAGGAGGAATCAGTCTATGTGATCTCAAGACTTATTATATAGCTGCGGTAATCGATACTGTGATATTGGAAGAAGGATAAGCGCATTGATCAATGGGAGAAACTGTTTGCAAACCATGTATCTGCAAAGGCCTGGTATCCATATTAAGAACTCTTAAAAATCAACAATTAAAAAACAAACCACCCAGTTAGAAATGAACAAAAGATATGAACAGATATTTCACCAAAGAGGATACATATAAAATAAGTGCATGAAAATATGCTTAATATCACTAGCTATTAGGAAAATGCAAATTAAACCCACAATGGGATATCATTACATATCTATCAAAATAGCTAAAAAAAAAAAAAAATAGTGACAACACGAAATGCTGGCAAGGATGCAGAGAAACAATCACTTCTGCGTTGGTGGTGGGAATGTAAAGTAGTATAGCCACTCTGGAAAACAGTTAAGCAGTTTCTTAAAAAAAATAAACATACAACTACCGTACAATGCAGCAGTTGTACTCCTGGGCATTTATCCCAGAGAAATGAAGGCTTGAGTTCACATGAAAAACTGTGCATGAATGTTTATAGCAGCTTTACTCATAATATCCAAAAGATGGGAACAGCCCAGATGCCTTCAGTGAGTGAATAGTTAAAAAAACTATAGTACATCCATGCTGTGGAATGCATACTACACAGCAGTTAAAAAAAATTAACCACAGATATATACAAGGACCTGGTTGAATCTCCAGAGAATTATGCTGAGGTAAAAAGCAAAAACAAAATACAAACAAACAAAAAAACCCCATTGTCCAAAGGTTACATGCTATATGATTCCATTTATATGATGTTCTTGAAATGACAAAAATTATAGAAATGGAAAACAGATTAATAATTGACAGATATTAAGGAGGAGGTGAGAGTGGGAAGAAACAAGGTACAGCTATAAAAGGCAACTTGAAGGGATCCTAGGGTGATAGAAATTTTCTGTATTTTGACTGTATTAATGTTAGTATCCTGGTTGTGTTTTTGTACTATAGTTTTACAAGATGCTCCCATTGAGAGAAACAGGATACGTGGGATCTCTTTTCATTATTTCTTACAAGTGCATGTGATTTACAGTTATTTTAAAAGAGTCAATTCAATTTAAAAAACACCTAGAAATGCCAGATGAAATAGGACAGAAATCTTTTTAAAAGTCAAGCTGAATGAAGAGATAGTCCATGTTCATGGATAGGAAGACAATATTGTTAAGATGTCAGTACCTCCCAACTTGATCTATAGAATCAATGCAATCCCAATCAAAATCCCAGCAAGTTATTTTGTGGCTATCGGAAAACTGATGCTGAAGTTTATATAGAGAGGGAAAATATCTAGAACAGCCAATACAATACTGAAGGAGAAGAACAAAGTTGGAAGACTAATGCTGCCTGACTTCAAGACTTAGTAAAAAGCTGCAGTAATCAAGACAATGTGGTATTGGTGAAAGAATGGGCAAATAAATTAATGGAACAGAATAGAGAGCCCAGAAATAGACCTCCATAAATATAGTCAAATGATCTTTGACGAAGGAGCAAAGACAATACAATGGCGTAAAGGCTGTCTTTTCAACAAATAATGCTGGAACAACTGGACATCCATATGCAAAAAAAAGAATCTAGACACAGACCTTATATATATGTATACACCCTTCATAAAAAATAACTCAAAATAGATCACAGGCCTAAGTATAAAACACAAACCTATAAAACTGCTAAAAGATAACATAGGAGAAAACCTGGATGACCTTGGGCATGGCAGTGACTTTTTAAGTAGAACGTCACACACAGGCACGATCCATGAAAGAAATAATTGATAAACTGGACTTCATTAAAACTAAAAACTTCTGCTCTGCAGAAAACAGTGTCGAGAGAATGAGAAGACCAGCCACAGCCTGGGAGAAAATAAATTCAAAAGACACATCTAATAAAAGACTGTTATCCAAAATATACAAAAAACTCTTAAAGCTCAACAATGAGAAAACAACTCGATTAAAAAATGGGCCAAAGACCTTAACAGACACTTCACCAAACAAGATATATAAATGGCAAATAAGCATTTGAGAAGATGCTCCACATCATATGTCATCAGGAAACTAAAACAACAATGTGATACTACTACACAGCTATTAGAATGGCCAAAATCTGGATCACTGGCAACACCAAATGCTGGTGAGGATGTGGAACAACAGGAACTCATACATTGCTGGTGGGAATGCAAAATGGTATGGCCACTTTGGAAGACAGTTGGGCAGTTTCTTACAAAACTAAACATACTCTTACCATATGATCCAGCATTTGTGCTCCTTGATATTTACCCAAAGGATCTGAAAACTTATGTCCACGTGAAAACCTGCACCCGGATGTTTATAGAGGCTTCATTCATAACTGCAAAAACTTGGAAGTAACCAAGGTGTCCTTCATTAGGTGAATAGATAAAGAAACTGTGGTACGTCCAGACAATGGAATATTATTTAGTGCTAAAAAGAAAAGAGCTATCAAGCCATGAAAAGACATGGAGGAATCTTAAATGCATATTACGGAGTGAAAGAAGCCAATCTGAAAAGGCTACACACTGTATTATTCCAACTGTATGACATTCTGGAAAAGTCAAACTATGGGGACAGTAAAAGGATCAATGAGAGGGATAAGTAGGCAGAGCACAGAGGATTTTCAAAGCAGTGAGAATACTCTGTATGATACCATAATTATGGATGTATGTCATTATACGTTTATCCAAACCCATAGAATGTACAATACCAAGAGTGAGCCCTAATATAAACTGTGGACTTTGGCTGATTATGATGTGTCAATGTAGCTTCATCAGTTGTAGCAAATGTACCATCTAGTGGGGCATGTTGATAATGGGGGAAGCTATGCATATGTGGGGGCAGGGGATATATGGGAAATCTCTGCATTTTCCCTTCAATTATGCGGTGAACCTAAAACTTCTCTGAAAAAGTAAAGTCTTAATATATGTATGTATAAAAAAAGTAAAGCTGAACCTACAAGAAATTAAAGGAAACCACAGAACCAAAAACAAAGAGGAAACTGAAGGCCAGCTCAGTAAGTGCATACTGATTCTCTGCCTACCCCAGGGATGGAGATGGGATTTTCTGGTCTCTAGAACTCAGGCTGTTGAGTTTTAATTCCTTCATAATCACAAGATGTCAAGTCTTGAGTGTATGTGAGGCACAGCATGGGAACTCCAACCCTGAGATAAAGGAAGAACCATTAGTTCCATATATGTACTAAACAGATGGAATAGAGAAGAAAATACCAGCATAGGGAATTTAAATATCTTGATCTCAACACTGAAGGGAAAAAATGTCCACTTTGGAACAATGGACCTGTTCTCCTGAGAGTTTGAGGTGCGTGTGTATTGATCTATATAGCTTGTATATATTGAGTTGAATTTATATATCCTATGTGATTGTGGGAGCTTTGAGGTAAGAAATTAATATGAAAAGTGGTCTTGTAACCTGCAATAACCCTGAGGTTACTGGTAGTGGTAAAAGATAGAGAGATGTGGGTCACCAAGCCAGGCTGTATAGGATTCCTAATCCTATCAGTACAGCCCTGCTTACGATAAACTCGTAATCCTAAAATACGTAATACATAAGGAAGTATTTGCCATGAGTAAGCACCAGCAGGCACAGTACTGAAGATTTAAGGGAGAAAAGTCATACAGTTATCTAAGTCGATGCAAAAATGCATTTGATAAAATGAACACTTACTCATAGCTGGAAAGAAAAATCTTAGCAAACTAGGAATAGAGGTGTACACTCTCTTAATCCACAGTAGATATCATCCTTCATAGTAAAATGTTACTGCATTTTCTTTAGCATTAGGTCTGAGATAAGAATGCCTGCTCTGATTATTTATATTCATAATTGTACTTGAGGTCATGCTTAGTGCAATAAGGCAAGAAAACATATGAAATACGAAGATTAGAAAGGAAGAAACAGAACTCTCATTATTCAGAGACTACCTGATTGTTTAGATAGAATATCCAAGAGTATCTATACATAAAATAATAGGACTAATAAAAGAGTTCATTAAGGTTATTGGAAACAAAACTAATGCACAAATAACAACTGTATTCTTACACAGTAGGAAAAGTTAATAAGAAAGCAAAATTTCAAAAAGATACTATTTATGCTACTAACAAAATATAAGATACCTTGTAATAAATTCAATAAAAGATGTACAAGACTTTTATGAACTATTTAAAAGCTCACCTAAATAGAGAGATATAATATGTTCATAAATATGAAGTCTCAAAATCATAAAAATGCCAATTTCCCCTAACCTAATCTTTAAGCGTAATTCCAATTCTAAGAATCATGTGGAAGTACAAAGATAATGAAAACAATTTAGAGAAGAAAAAAAATGGGAGACTTGCCCAGATGCTAATTTTTTAAAATTTAACTACAATAGTAGCATGGGCACAAATAGACCAGGATAGCAAAACGGAGAGTCAAGAATCAGAAACATGCATGTATGGGAATTTGATATATATTGAAGGCGGCACTAAAAATTTGTGGAGAAAGGGTGGATATTCGATACATGGGGCTCAGATATGATTATTGATATCCAAAGGAAAAATATTAGAAAATGCCAATCTATATGAAGAATACATTCTCGGGGGGATTAAAGTCTACTTATGAAAAGCAAATGATGAAAATATTTAGAAGAAAACATAGGGGAATGTCTTTGTGATCTTCACTAAGATACAAAGAGTGTAAGTTCCAAGGGAAAATATGGTTACATTCAAGCACACTAAGAAAACACTTGATATGTATCATAAAAATATACTATCAACCCAAAGAAAAGATGAGAGTGGGAGACTCTGGACGTAAAGGATTAGTATCTGAACTATTTAAGTAACTTCTACATATCAATAAAACAAAAGCAAGAGCAAGCTAGTAGAACAATGGACAAAGGCCATGAACAGGAAATTCACAGAAGGGGAAGCTGCCTGGTCAAAGTAAATGGAAATGTTAACCTCACTAATGGAACATGCCGAAGAATGCAAAGTGAGGTATTTCGTATTCTTCAGACTGGGAAAAATTGAAAAGTTTTAAAATGTCAAATATTGACTTAGACGTGTAAAAGCAAGACCCTTCCTGCGTGACTAGTAGGGGTGAAAATTGGTTTTCCCACTTTAGAGGGCTATTTGCCAATATCTAGTGACAGCGAAGCTGTGGATGCCCACCACGGGACAGTCCTACTTGGGTTTATATGCCAGAGACACGTGTGCAGATGTGCCTAAGGAGATAGTACAAGATTGCTCATTGCAGAACAGACCTAAATCTCCATAAAATTTCAGGAAAATTGATCAATAGAAAATAAAAAGAATCGACAAATTGGGGCTGGCCCGGTTGTGTAGTGGTTAAGTTTGGACACTCCACGTCAGCGGAGTTCAGCTCCTGGGTGTGTACCTACACACTACTCATCAAGACAGACTGTGGCAGCATCCCACATAAATATAGAAGAAGACTGGCACAGATGTAAGCTCAGGGCCAATCTTCCTCACCAAAAAAAAAGGAATCGATAGATAAATTGTGGTATGTTTATAAATTGGATTACTCTAGAACCATAAAAATGAATGAATTAAAGTTGCATCTGTCAACATAGATATTCTTGAAAACATAGTGTTGAGACAAAAAAATCAAGCTGTGGCAGGTTATGCACACTATGGTACCATTTCCTTAGTTACCTCTGGAGCGTGGGGCAAGTGAGGGGGCGAATAGGATTGAGGCCGTTTGGCAGGGAGCTTCCACCGTATTTGTAACAATACATTTCTTAAAACTCCAAACTTTTAAGAAATGATGAAGCTTACTGATGTGTCCATGAGTTTATATCATTCTCCTTTCTTTTTGGTGGACTTAACACATTTCATAATAAAATAACTATAGAAACACAAAAACAATTCTATCCTAAATATTGCTACTATATGTTGAGTCTCCATTCCTGAAGTAGTACTTAACTTTTTCATTTTTTTTTTAGGGCTTACATAGTGTGTTTTAGTCTCTGTATGTACCAATCTTAACCTGTATTCTGAAATTTGCTCTGAGGCCTGAGAATGCCCAAGTTTGCTCACTCTCTGAGCTCATCTAATTTGATCAAATATCTGAGGCTAGAAAAGATCCTAAACCAAATATTAAAAAGTAAAGGAGACAACAGTATGTTCTGTGGTATTTACAGTAAGATAAGTGTATGTCCTTTTTCCGGCTTGGTTCCTGGCATGGGGCCAGGCTTGTGGCACACCCACTCATTCCTCTTCTCTGATGACAAACAGGGGCAGTAACATCATTTCTCTGCATACAAATTAAATCAGATTAATTCAAAAGAAGGGCGGCAGGTTTGTTAATAATTCATTTATTCCTGCTCCCCACCTTTTTGGCAGCCCCAAACCTTACCTACCCACTCCCATATTAAGAAATTTCACTGTAATTTTGGAAGTACTCTGAGATTCTTAAGAAGGAAACCTACTTCCCTTGGAAAGCTGATCGAGTCTCTTTATCCTCAAACAGCTTTAGAGACTTATTAAATCTTCATAAATATTGAGTTCTCGTGGTCGATTTTTCTTGGAAGAGGAATATGGAGGTGGTTACATATAAAACCAAATAAAAAGCTATCCCAAAGCTTTAGAAACCATTTCAGTGCTTTCTCATTTTATCAGTGAGCTCCTTTATATTCATGATTTAGAGAAGGGGACGGATGTAGCTATTTTGCTCATTTATTTCTTTGTGGATAAAGCTATTTCAGACTTTGATTACATTTAAATGCACAGTCAGTTCTTTTGCCCTGCAAACCATACGCCAGCCAGAATGTCTCTTTCTCCTGCAGAAATTTGTAACTTAATATTCTAGTCAAGTGCCAACCATGGGAAACACAGGTTTAAGCTAACTACTATTTTTAAAAATTAATATATTTTTATTCTTCAAAACACATGCTTCTCAGTTTTTAAGACACTAGTATTTGAGTCAATATATCATCAAATGAATGTAATAAATTATAGTGCTATAAACTCCAGGGAAATTTTATTAATGTTTCTAACGTATCCTCGTGT
The DNA here is from genome assembly GCF_021613505.1 of Equus quagga. NCBI lineage: Eukaryota > Metazoa > Chordata > Mammalia > Perissodactyla > Equidae > Equus > Equus quagga. The sequence goes on from NC_060268.1 coordinate 94,734,142, forward strand.
GGAATCAACATATGTTTTTTATATATTCACAAATTTATGGCTTCAAAAATCTTCAGTTTCAGGGTGTTACGAATGTTGTAATGGATAGAAAATACATAATTGTGAAATGATGTTCTTGAATTTTCATATACTCCTGATAACCATTAGCTCTTGCATATAATAATTAGAATGAAATTAAAAACTTGAAAGTAATATTTCTGTAGCTGAGTTGCTTTGAGCCAAAGGAATCATTTCCAGAATAAGCTGGCAGGTTCTTGCTTGGGGAATTAGGACTCTAGTGTCCTTAACCTTAAAATAACTTGCATTTCAGTTTATGCCTGTTTCATAAAGTGGTCATTCATTTTCATACTAAATTGTAACCAAAGCATGCCACATCAATAGAGGCCAGTCAGTGGGTTTAGTGCGTTGTTAGGTTGGACAAAGTGAAGCAGAATGATGAAAATCTCGGCCAGATGGTTGGGTTAAAAAACCTTCCTACTGACTTGTTAAGGGAATTGAGAGAGAATCTCCCCCATCTTTATATCCACCTCCTGGTACCTAGTAGGTTCACCATCAGAGCTTCTTGGAGAAGCAATGAGTCCAAATGATACTTTATATTTTTGAGCATTCATGAAATAAAATGTTCTGTTTTCCGTATAACTTTCTGCAGCTGTAGTGGAATTTGAAATGCAGATATACTTACATTTTCGGTTTAGATTTTCAGGCTCAACACTCAAGATGCAAGTTACTGCCTCCTGGATACGAGGCTTGCCATTAGGACACAGCAGATGGCAGTGGGGTGTAGACCCCAACTATATGGTCTACACAGCAGGCCTGAAACACAGCCATAAGCTTCCTTCGACTGATATGTTCTCTCCTTTTTAGTTTAAATTTTTTTTTTTACAAAAATAGTTTTATTTCTTATTTAAATAGCAAAAATGAAACGATTACTAAAAATGCATCTGAAAAATTATTTCTGAAGTTTGAAGACACTTTTAAAGAAAATGTCATTCTTTGTAAGTTTCAAGAGTTTTCGTATTCCAGTATTTAGATCAATTCAAATACTTTCTTAAACTGTGTCTCTGTAATTTGCCTGCCCCCTTGAAATTAAAATCAAAGCTTTTTAGGTTTATAAGTCAGAATGATACAAAAAGCTTTCGGTTATCGCTTCCCTAATCTATTACCTGCTTTCCTCAACTGGGGCTTTTCCAAAATAAGCAGAGTATTTTAAATTACCCTTTCACTTTTTCTGTGATTTATTTTCTTCTTTCATCCACACATATAAAGCACAATGAAATAAGTCATGTAAGTAAATGGCCTTATCTGCTGGCGTAGCTGTTGTTTCCCAGGAGGGTGGAATCTTTTCCCTTTCAGCGAGAGAGACTTCTTCACCCTAATATGCTTTTCCCACCAGCCTCCCAGTTTGGTGCTTCTTGAATGCTTAAAATTTGATGTAGCCTCATGAAGAGTTTAATATTAAATTTCGAAGTCGTGTACCTCTGACAAGTGACAAAGATGGAAATAGACAGTGTTACAAAATACTAAGACTGGGTCAACCCATTGCAGTAATCTGGGAAGATGTCCTAATCCTCAAGTCGAGAGAATTATATTAAAAAGGGCAACTAATTGAACACCTTGTCTGTTTTCAAGTTCAGAAATTTAACTACCATTCAGGTAGTGCTTTTGGAGGCAGCTCTAATGCTGTTCTTTTCACTCCAAAACTTCTTTCTCCCACGTGCCTTCTAAATCCCATTGGGATTGCACCTCCCAGAAAACAAAGAGATGAGGAGACTAGGGCTACGCTGCAGTTGGAACAGAGAGCGAGGTTAGGGTGGGATGAGATGTAAATGGAGAAGGCTGAGTTTGAGAAGGATTGCAAAGAAAGAAAAAGGGAAAAGCAGTCTCAAAAAATATGTCAGACAATAAAAAACACAATAATCATTACGTAAAAAGAAACTCAGTCATGTGGAGGAGTAACTGTAGGAGATTTCTTGGAAGCGTAAGAGAAGCTCAAAGAAATGAGATGTATATAAGAGAACATCATAGATAGATCAATAGGGAAATAATAGGAGCAGAGAGAGGGAACCCTAACTTAAGAATTACAGGCGTTCTTGGAACAAGAGCGGTAATCAAAATCGTAATCTGAGAATAATCTGCAGCACTGCAAATAAAAACCTTAAGTATTCCAATCAAAAGAGCTCACCATTTTTGGTCAAAATCAGTAAAAGTAAACGCACAACTGGATATATTTTGACTACAATTTTTACTTCAAATACTAACAAAACAAAACGAAAAAGTCTAAGCTTCCAGACATGTACAAAAGAATGAAAATCAGACTTCTCCTCTGCAAGTCTAAGTGTCAAAAGTCAATGAAGCGTGCCCACAGTTTTGCGGAAAAAGCATCATGGAAACAGCAATGTATCTTGCTGCATTGCCTTTCCTATGTGAAGCACAAAGGTGAATAATATGCCATCCATATACTCTTCTTAGAAAAACAGCCAATCAAGTAATACCCACCAGGAGTTAAAAACTCATACATGGAAAAGTCATATTATGAAAGGACTGGCATTTGTTATCCACTTCTTGAGACGTATTCCAGATATGAACAAAAATGAAAGTATAGAGATGTTTAGCAAAGCTTTATTATATTATATAAAAAGCAGCATACTCAGCAACCCCACTTCTTAGTTTTTACCCAAGAGAAATGAAAAGCTACGTTCACACAAAACCTATATGTGAATGTTTACGGCAGTTTAGTTCATAATTGCCCCAAACTGGAAACAACCCAAATATCTAGCTGGTGAGCAGATAAACAGACTGTTGGTCATAGATACAATGGAATACTACTCAGCAATTAAAGAGGAGAAAACTACTGACACGTGCAACAACACGGATGAGTTTCAGATGTATTATGTTAAGGGAAAGAAGTCAGTCTCAAAAAGCTACAAGCTGTAAGATTCCATTTATATGACATTCTGGAAAAGGCAAAATTAATAGGACAGAAGACAAATCAGTGGTTGCCAGTGGCTGAGGGTGGGGAGAAGTTGACTACAAGGGGGTAACATGGGGGCATTTATGGGGTATGCAACTGTTCCATATATTGATTGTGGTCGTGCTTACACAACTGTATGGGTTTGTAAAAACTCATAAAATTATACACGCCCAAAAAGTGAATTTTACTGTATGTAAGTTTTAAAAGTAGGTAAAGAGAGGAGGCAGCATAAATAGCCACAAAAGGTAATGTCTGTGCAACCACATGCATGTGCTTACAATATTGAATAGTATATTTAAAAATTATTAAGGTGGTAAATTTTATGTTATGTCTATTTTACCGCAATTTAAAAATATTTTAAATGCAAAACTACAAAAAATATAATGTCTGTATAATGGGCTGTTATGTAGTCATTAAAACAGTTTTTCCAGGAATTATTAATAAAATGGGAAAATCCTTGTTATGTTAGATTAAAACAAATACAAAGTTGAATTAGCAGTATGATTTTACATCTGTAAATAGGTCATGGCAGAAACACTGGAAGATTAAATGCCAAAAAATTAAGAGTGAAGATCTTGGTGACGGGGTTTTGAATGATTCATTTTCCTCCTCTATACTTCTTGTCACGTTATTAGTTTTCACTTACTCCTTTTGTAATCAGTAAAAATAGAATCATTAGAAAGTATGTGCAATGAGTTATGTATTTCTGAAATAGACTCTATTAATCATTTCATATAGGTTCATATTTAAATCATGCCAGCAAAAGAATGATCTCTTCAGGTCCACTTCTTAAAAATTTCTGTTTTTGTAGGACTAAATATTTTAAAACAGTCAAAATAGTATCGACTGACTTTTACTTCAAGGTGATGAGTTAAGCCTCTGTTTAGCTTTCCTCGCTCCCAATTTGCCATTGAATTGGCCAGGGAGACATGAAAGGTAAAAATATGTAACTCCATTGAAAAATTGGGAAACGTACCGTTAATAGATCAGATATCTTTAAGGAATTTATGTAAAATATAGAGCACTGGGCACTGCTTGAGGGACGTACCTGCTGGATGGAATTCCAAACATCCAAAGGGAACATCTGCCTGGAAAATGAGTGGCAGGGTCCCAGAGCAAGCGGCTGGAGGGGAGGAAAAGGTATGGGTGGACATCCTTCCAGGATTCTCAAATTTATGACTTCAGACTCTTCCAGTTCCGGTACCCCAAGAAAGCCACTCCAGCGCTATTTTGTAGCATCCATTTAGTAAAGCCAATGGTCGAAATAAAAAATAGAAGCATTGCCTCAAGCAAATTTTTAACAGAGACAGTTGTATCCATTGGAGAAGAACATGGGGTGCCCTGCTGACTTGGGTTACCTCAGTCAGGGAGAAGAGAAGGTCCCCCACAGGGAGCAGCTACACAAATGCTTCTGCCTGTAGCTTTCCCTTCTTCCTCATAGAAGAAAATACACACATGCACACATTACACACACACACACACACACACACACACACGTGCATGCACACACACTCACACATCATATATTAATTTCACTGGTTATATGGACCCCCAGGGCGAAAGCTGTAAGTAATATTATTACATTAATTCAAGTGAAGAATTAACTCCCTATTTAGAGTGACACTTCCACAGCACTTTTCGGCCTCCTGTTATTTCTTAGAATTTAAACTTTGAATCTTTGAGGTAATGTGCACTAATAAAAATTTTACCACTGCCTTATTTTGGCTTTTTTTTTTTTTTTTGCTGTCTACCACTTTTATGAAATCATTATTTTCCTTTTTCCCTTAGGAATTGTGAAGGGCAGAACATTCGATATAAGACATGCAGCAATCATGTAAGTTCTGTAATAAAAATTATACAATCCAATAAAATATGTTCATGTTTTAAGTTATAATGTTATAATGTGTACAGTAAAGCCTCTTGGTCCCCTTGGTGGAAAATTTGAATATCTGTTTAATTGACCACAGGTTTTGTATATCTCAGACCTTCCATTTATACTACCTTCTTAGGCCATTTCACACTTGTGATCTAATTTGGTAAGTATTTAATAATTTCTGAATTCATAGGAACAGGACATAATACCTGTAAATGCCTTCAGAGTTCAAAGCACTTTAATGTGCTCGATCTCCCGTGACCCTCGCTGTTTTGGGGAGATGTGGGCACCCTAGGTGTGGTGACGGTGACATCTCTTTTGCAAATGAGGGACTAGGGCTGAGGGAGGTGAAATTGTTTCCAGGAGCCGCCTAGGAGGAGCACAGATTGAACTGGTCTAGTGCTGTTTCTCCTGTTCCAAACCGCCGGTCCTGCCCACTGCAGGATGAGTTCAGGAGCATGTGGGTGACTCAAGAAAATCACACATAAGGAAGGATTATAAACCAACACTGAAAAGCAAAATGCAAATATTTTGCTTTACAAATTGGAAATGCAAAATAAATATCAGAAAGAAGCAGTCCTATTTTCCACGCAAAACATTTCTCTCCGAGTGATATGTACCCAAATCAAAATGACAGGAATTAAAAGGGAATTCTGAGAATGTGACATCTAAGGGAGATTTAGTTTTTAATTTTTTTATGTCCGCTTTTCTCAATTGGCTGTAACTAGTTTACTTTAAAATTTCACTTCCTGAGGCTTTGTCCCCCTCTCCTCCTTCTGTGTCCTGGGCCGGAGGGAGACCACAGTCCTGGGCAAGCATTTCTGTTCTGCAGACCCAGACTTTCCTCAGTGGGCAGCCCCAAGCTCTAGACTGGGGTGGAGCAGGCAGTGGTCGCAAGGCCTTGTGCCTGCACAGCTCAAGCCATGTTTTTGGTCTATTTTAATCAGCTTTGAAGTAGAAATGTTTATCTTTATCTCTGAAACTTAGGTGGGAAAAATGGTGGCTTATTTATTGGGCACTCAAACTCCAGTGTCACTCAGCCCCGAGGTAGCTAGACCTGTGTCCACCATGTCCTGGGAGAGGCTCACATGTCCCATGACAGCATGGAAGTCAGAGGGCTAGAGAGACATACGTGTGCATGAGGGCTCCATGTGGTGAGCTGGAAGGCCAGGTGGGGGATGAAGGAGGAAGAGAGATTGACCTGAGCCCAGGCAAAGGCAGGCCTTTAGGTACAGATATAGTCTAGCATTCCTGCTTAAACAAGCGCATGAATGCGTTAGCAGCCTGAGGGTTTTATCCATGAGACTTTTCGATCTACTATCTTTTGCCTGAGTGCATTGCTTTTAAAATTTTTTTTTATCATTGCTGCTGTAACAAATTACCGTGAACTTAGTGGCTTAAAACAACACAGATTTATTGGGGCCGGCCTGATGGTGTAGTGGTTAAGTTTGTGCTCTCTGCTTTGGTGGCCTGGAGTTCACTGGTTTGGATCCTGGGTGTGGACCTAAACAACACTCATCAAGCCGTGCTGTGGCGGTGTCCCACATACAAAATAGAGGAAGATTGGCAACAGAGGTTAGCTCAGGGCCAATCTTCCTCTCTCACACACACACACACACACACACACCACACAAAAAATACACGTAAGTTTATTATCTTACACTTCTGGAAGTCAGAAGTCCAATAGGGGACTCATTGAGCTAAAATTAAGGGGTCAGCAGCACTGCATTCCTTCTGGACGCTTGAGGAAAGAATCTGTTTCCTTGTCTTTTCCCACTTCTAGAGGCTGCCCACATCCCTTGGCTCGTGTCCCCTTCTTCCATCTCCAAAGTTGGAAATATCACACCCCTCTGACCATTTTTCTGTGGTCATCCCTGCCTGTGACCATCTGAGCAAGCTTTACGCACCTGGATAATCCGGGGTGATCTCCCCATTCTCAAGGTCCTTACCCTTAGTTAAAGGCTGCTTTGTGCAAAGTCCCTTTTGCCATGTAAGGTAAGATATTCACAGGTGCTAGGGGTTAGGTTGGGAGCATCTGTGGGGAGGGGGAGAGGGTGCATTATTCTGATTAGCACAGTGGGACAGCTTGTCTTCTCAGGAAAATTGGACTGGCCCATTCCTTCCAGTCCTTCAAGAATCAATTTCACAACAGTGTGCTATCCAGCAATACTCTGTGAAGCTCTCTAGGGGAATTCATTTTAAATTCCCAGATCAAGAGATTTCATTCTAGGGTTTCTATGTGTGTGTGTCACTCTGCTCTAGCTAATTCCAAAAAGGCATCTTTTTCAACACGGGTGTTACGGGGTTCTAGGAATATTGTCTACAGTGTAGAGTGTAGAGATGAAATGTAATATACCGAAAGTAGTGCATATTAGGTTAGGACTTTGGTGCATTTGAGTGAAGATCTGATGCCCCTGAGGCTCTGTGGGTCTTGGGAGGACCCGTGGTCTCTAACTGATGACCCCTCTGGGAGGATACCGTGGAAACCTCTAGGCTGTACCACCTCTAGGCTGGTGAGAAATGGATGCTGAGGGAGGGGGAGTTGGGGGGAGGACAGCAATGTAACTTTTGCCTTTTTCTAGTTCTCAGAGTTGGAGTCCTTAGAAAGATTTCATAAGAATATGGCATTAATTTCTATGCTTGCCATTGTAAACTCAGAGTTTCCAACCAAATTCCTTGTAGGGAAATAAGGGAGAGTTGTGGCAGGTCCTTCATAGCTCTGGTGTTCAGGGCACCCCTCCATCTCCGGGTGCCAAGCGTCTGCAGCTGGGCATTAGCCTTACTGCAGACCAGAGGTGGGTAAAGGCAGCCCCAGCTGCAGAGTTGCTGATCTGTAAGAAGTCTGCTCCTGTGCAGGAAAGATTGTGCAAATATATTCCTGGGACGATACCATAGACGTGTTGCAAGGAAGTCAAGTGCCGTAAGTGGTTGTAACCACAATGAACTCAGAGCGAAAACATGGTCACTTTTTCTTTTCATGTAATTACTTGAGCTGCTTCCTGCTTTATTAATTGGGGATTTAGAGTCATCCCCTTGAAATCTCCACCTCTCTGTCACCCAAGGTGGTCCAGAGGGCAGCAATGGGACTAGTCTGCAGCCCACCACAAGTAGAAAAAGCCCGCAGTTCTGATCAGATCACCCCTGGTGTTGCTTCTCAATGCCGTTCATGTGCTCACTGCAGATGGGCCGTGCTAGGTCAATAGTCAGCGGCTTCTCTCCTCCCTGAAATGGGGCCAGTTACCCACTCTTTTGAAGGAAGCTGTCTCTGTTGATTCCCAGATGAGGCACTTTTTTGAGGGAAACTTCCTCATCATTCAGAAATGCCCACATCTCTACTTGTGGGGGCCTGAGCGCCCCCTCTGATGGGTCTGCAAGATCTTCCATTCCCATGCAAGGGATGTCACCATCCACAGCCGGACTGTATCAGGAAGCCTGCTGTGTGAGAAGCAGAGGTCAGTGCCTGTGAGCCCCGGAGACCTGACATTCAGTTCTGTCCCAGAGATTGCTGATAACTCTATTCCTCCAGGGCCGTATCTGGAGGCCCCAGCTCCCAACCTCGGGACCATGCGGTTTGTTGTATGTGTGTCAGCTTCCTAACTCCTAACCAAAATCAATAATAATAATAATAGCTCGCACCTATTAAGTACTTCCTAAATGCTAGGCGTTGTTCTAAGCCTTTTCACGAATAAAAAATTTAACCCTCCTAATATCCCTACGAAGTAGGTGTTATTTTTATCCCCACCTTTACAGAGAAGGAAATTTAGGTAACCAGCTTTGTTAGATAGTGAAATGACACTACAGACAACAGCAACGACAATAAGGTCGCTTTTAACAACCCATGGGCACGTGAACTGCAGAGGTAATCAGAGGGACTTTATAATTTCAGATACCGTTAGAGAGACTCCAGTCCCAGGAACGGTAGGAAAGACCTTCTGGATATTCAGTTGGCGAGAGACGAAGGGCAGGGAAGAGCAGGGAGGGAACTGAAGGAGAGGCACCTGAGGGTGGTCACAGCAATGGAGTCCCCCGGCCCAGGGTGCATCCTCAGCACGGGGAGGACCTAGTTGAAGGAGAACAGACCCTGACAGCTGCATTTCTGACCTACCTCTGCCAACCTCAGCAGAGGACACCTGGGCAGGTGCTCAAGGAAAGAGTGAATGTTCTTTCGTTATGAAGCCTGGGTGTGAGAAGGACAAGCATTCGCATTCAGAGCCCATAGATGAAGAAATCCCACCCCTGGTGTCAGGAATCCATGCTTCACCGGGCAGGACCAGGAAATGAAGACGGCACTCCCTTCCCTGAGAAATCAGGCTGCGGGCCAGGGGCTCGCCCTGGGTTCATTCTGCCGGGGGGAGGTGGGGCTTTGGGCTGAAGGATCTGGAAGATTAGGGAATCAGAACACGCCAGCATGCAGTGCTGGGGCTCCCAAGTAACTGCTGGCCTCAGACATAACCCATCAGCAATCAGAATAGACCCTCACAGCCAGGGCCGGGCTCCTGGGGCCTCAGTAAGAAATTATCCTTATCAGGGGTATCAGAGCGAATGGAGAATTTCCAAGAGAACTCACGCATATCAGTAAGATGGGCTAATACTGAATTCACTGACTACTCATATTCTTTTTATACCAGGGCTTATGGTATTAAAGGAAGTGCTGGAAGAGGGCAAAGGGGAAATATTTTTTAAATCAGTCTGTCGTAATTTGGTAACATATTTCGTAGCATGAACACGTTTTTGTATGAGCACAGGAAAAGGCATGGTTAATTCCGCACTGTGGGGTCCCTGGGCTGCCTGACAGCTTTCCAGAAGAGGTGACATTTGATGTGACCCATGAAAGATCCTTTATACTACAGATCCTATGAATGGCTAATTTCTGACAGTTTTCTTTTAGCGGTATTCTTTTCTTTCCATGGCCATTGCTCTGAATTTGCGCAGGAGCTACTTGCTCTCCTGTCTGTTTCCAGAACTTCAATCCATCCTGCCATCACACTGGTCCTAAAATGCCACCTTTTCTATGTCACTCCCTTCTGTGGATCCTTATTGCTTTTAATTCCCCTCATTTGCATTCAAGGACCTCCAGAAGCTGGTTAGATTTGTCTCTTATTCAACTCACAACTTTCACCCTTGCTGGACAAGGCTGTGCCTCATAGATACTAAATTTGCTTCTGCTGTTTCTCTTTTGCTTATGTGGTTTCTCGTATCTTGTCCTGTTCACATCACACCATCCTTTAAATTCCATCTGAAATGTCTCTTTTCCACGATGCGTTGTTTGCTTACTCTAGCTTATAGTGACCACCTCCAGTAATTTATTTTTGTGCTAGAAATGTTGACATTCCTTACATAAGAAGGTCATGAAATTTCACTCACACCACAACCTGCGTATGAAGATAAAATAAAATGTTCAAATTTGCTTATGCAAAAATCGTATTTCTCCTGAGTCCCTACTCACTGGTTATCTGGGGGAAAATTAACTAAATATCTACTTCAAATTAAAGCTTGGTCCAATCCTATTGAATAAATTATCTCTTAGGTAATGGTCTGTGCCTCTTGCATAAAAATCCTTGGTTTATTAGATAGTCTGCCTGTCTTGGCTTCTCTCCCTGAGTTGTTCGTGAGGATGCTTTATGCATCTTCATGACCTTACGAGGGAAGGCAGAACTGGTCTTCAGGATGGTCCTTGAACGGCTGCTGGTTGTTATCTGCTGCCTCCCCTCCCCACCCCTGTTTTCCTTCATCTCCTCCTCCTTGTCCCCCTAATCCCATTCCTCTTTCTTCTTCTCCTTCTCCTTCTTTTCTATGCTTCCCAGGCTGGCTACCCTCTCCTGACTGAGTCAAGTTTTTCTGATCTAGGATTGATTCTTTCCTTATTAGATCTACTCTTTCTTTTTTGTTTTTTTTCTTGTGAGGAAGGTTTGCCCTGAGCTAACATCCATTGCCAATCCTTCTCTTTTTTGCTTGATGAAGATTAGCCCTGAGCTAACATCTGTGCCAGTCTTCCTCTACTTTGTATGTGGGACACCTCCATAGCATGGCTGATGAGTGGAGTAGGTCTGCACCCGGGATCCGAACCTACAAACCCTGGGCTGCCAAAGTGGAGGGCGCGGAACTTTAACCACTCTGCCACAGAGCCGGCCCCTACTCTTTACTTTTTAACTCCATTTTAATCAATTTTTAATTTAACTCTTGGATAACAATTTTATTTCCTTCATTGCAAAGTCCTACAGTAAGTCTACAAATGCCAATAACCTACTTTTTCTTTGTATTCCATACATCTATATGCTGCATCTCCAATAGGATAACAAGCTCAGTAAGTGGTGGTGGTGGATTATATTCTAGTTTCGTGTTCTCCACAGCATGTAACCTAGGCAAAGCCCATAAAGGATATTTAAATAAATAAGTGTTGTCTTGAACTTAACTGATACGGAGAAATGCTACTCAGGGAAAGGAAAGCAGAAGAATGTTTGACTTTCAAGCTTCCTAAATGTCAACTAAAGTACCTAAGACACAAGAATCCCTAGATGGTCTTGAGCCAAGCCAGGGGACCCAGCTGACCCGGACTGGACAGGCTTACTGTTGACCCTGGAAGAATGCCAAGTAAATGAGACATTTAATGGAAGTAGTCAATGTCCTCCAAGATTACTAGAAAGCAGTATTATATAATGGAATGCTTGTCACTGGGAGTCAGTCGGCTCTGTCATTTTCTAGCTGTGTGTCTTTGGGCTCATGACTAAAAGACTTTCTAGATCACCATTTTCTCCATTTGTAAAAATGAGGGGAACAATAATCCTGACCTGCCTAGCTCAAAGAGTGGTGGTGAGGAAAAAATGTCAGTGATAATCCCTGGTAAACTAAAGATATAAGGCCTTAATCAGGGATCATCATTCGCTAAGGACAGAAGCCCATTCAAATTAGCTCAGGAAAAATGGGGTTCACTGGGTAGATTAGTGGGATTTAGACATAAGCACGTCTTGAGGGCCTGGGCCAGGGGTCAGACAGTGAGGAACCCGAGTTACTTACTCATTCTGTTGAAACACGTGGTTTGTCATCTTTCCTTCTTTTATTTCTAGTTCATTCTTTGTTGTGGCAACTCACTTGTTTCACTTCAACATGCATCTCAAAAGCAATGGTTAGCCCAGTGCCAGATTTCGACATGGCATGGACCAGATTTTTGCCTCTGATGATCAGCTGTGGCCAGGAGGCTGGTCACACGTACAAACTTGGCCACCTTTTCAGCAAAGGTGGAATTTAGGCTGGCATCCTAGACTGTCTTCTGTTAATTAACGCTTGTTGGTTTTATTAAACCTCATTGGTCTATGGAATTTAAGGCAGTAAAGGGTCAGACAGCCAGCACTTTCGGTCCCTAGGGCAAGTGTAGGGACACTGAGTGAGCCTAATGCAAGGGAGGCGTTTTCACCCTGCTGTCCTATCCTCTTGGGTTTGGGTTTCAAAGAGTCAGATATAGAGAAAACTGGCCATGGTTGAAGGAAGAGGAGGCCATATAATTTTACCACTGATGATCTTCCTTCTGGTCATGGAAGACACAGTCCTCATTCCAAGAGAGAAAGGTCGTCCAATTTGTCTTCTTCAATTTGACTCTTTCTTCCATAGGTCTGACCTGGGTTGAGGTTTAATCTTGCTAAAACAAGAAAAATACGGACAGGATATAGGATTTTGCAATGACTCACAGCAAAGTAATACAACCAATACCAGGGGGAAGTTTATTTATTAATTATATTTTATTTATTCTCTGCCTACTTCCAAAAAGGATCTGAGGCAGTTTATAAAGGCCAAAAGCATAAACACAGTAAGATGCAAAAGTCAAATAGTAAAACGGGGAGAAATGGAAGAAGTTATATTTTAAATTTCTGACTGATAATTTATTAATAACAATTTACAGAAAAAATAAAGTTAAGTTTCTACTTTACCCTATACATCAAAATAAATTTCAGATGTAACCAAGCATTAAACATAATTGCTCAACTATAAAGAACTAAAAAAATACACTTAAGTTTTTATCTGTTTTTAGGGCAGGGTGGGAAAAGCATTTCTAATCTCATTAATAAAGAAACTTCAAAAGGAAGTAATAGAGCTGACTACATAAAAATTTAGCACTTCTTGACTTCACAAAGCACCAAAACCAAAATTAAATGGGGAAAATATTTTAAATACGAATGACGAGGAGCTGATAGCTTCACTATGAAGTTTAATAGTTTTATCTGTTAAAAATAATAAAAAGACAAACATTCCAATAAATGAAGGATAGAAAACAAGAAATTTTTGAAGAATTAATATAAAAAGCAAATATTCATGAAAATATGTTAAACCGAAATAATAAAAAGGAGATGTAAATTAAAACAATAAAATTTTATTTAACACTTATGATTGGAAAATTTTAGAAAATTATGATCTGCACACTGAGGAAAGGGAACTTATACAGGCTGATGATAATAATAATATCTTTCTGAGGGCCACTTGGCAATATTTTGAAAAGCCCATGAAACACACTTACCCTTTTCCTCAGAAATTTGTCCTTGGGAAATAGTCAAGGAAATGAGTAAAGATTTAGCTACAAAGATCTTTGTTATTTATTCTATTTTTGAATACAAGCGATTTCCCAAAGTTTTATAATGAACATGTATTAGCTTTGTAATAAGAAAAAAATAAAATAATAGATTGTCTTTTCTGTATCTATTTTCTTTAATTGGGAAGTTTGTATACCACAAGTCGAGTTTGAAGGGTAAAGTGGCACTTTTTGTCACTCAGCATCTTGCTTTGGAAATATCTAATGGGAGGGACCAGTAATTTAGTAAAAAGACCCCTGAGTCATCAGGACTCGTACAAACACTTTTTACTGTTATTATGGGAGCTCCCTAGGGTGTTTACTTGTAATTTGTTTGCTTTTGCTGTAGACAGAATTTGAACAAGCTGCATTTTCTGCTTCCCATCCTACAGCCAGTCGAAGGCAGGCACTTCGTACCAGGGAAGAGGGATGGCTGGGGGCCCGGCAACAAGAGGGAAAACAACAACAACAAAAAACACACAAAGAAACAAGCCCAAGTTCTCACAAAGCACAGCAGTTTGCGGCCGGTTAACCTAGGAGCAAATAATCTTTCACGCTGAAATGGCTCTTGAAGGCGTGGATGATAATTAATATTCCCTATGAAAACCTTGAGTTGCCTGGAAAAATTAAAAGCCTTCCATTTCTCTCGTTTCAAAAAGGAGACTGTGTAATGCATTTGAAAATTTATATCCAAGATGGTTAAAAGAGAGCAAAATTTGGCATCTGAATATAGTAAGCTTTAATAATCTGGCAGCAAATACCTGGGTGGAGGAGTGAGCAGAATAAATAAGGAGATCCCCTGTATACATGATTATTGCTGAGGTCCCAGTAGAATTCCACCACTATAGATTCAGTTTTGAATTTTTAAAAAAAGTGAAGGAACGAGGTGACTCACGGGGGAGAGGCAGGTGGGACTCTGGTAAACTTGCTCAGCTGCCATTGGCCCGTCTCGCTGGTTCATGTGTGTGTGGCCCTTGCTCTCCCCCTCCAGGACTGCCCTCCGGATGCAGAGGACTTCAGAGCCCAGCAGTGCTCCGCGTACAATGATGTCCAGTATCAGGGGCGCTATTACGAATGGCTTCCACAGTATAATGATCCTGCTGCCCCCTGCGCGCTCAAGTGTCATGCCCGGGGTCAGAACTTGGTGGTGGAGCTGGCTCCCAAGGTACTGGATGGAACTCGTTGCAATGCTGACTCCCTGGACATGTGTATCAGTGGCATTTGTCAGGTAAGTCACACCTGCGTCCCATGGCCCCAGTTTGAGGATGTGCCCTGCCTACACCCTCGAAAGAGAATCTTTTTCTTCTGTACTTTTGTTCACACAGAGGAAATATTGCTATTGTTAATTTTAATGTAAAAAAATATTTTAGAGTATTACTCACTTTTAAATATTATGTTTTATTTATTTAAAACAGTGCGCATTTTCCCCATTTAGAATCTAAAGATTGCAATATATGACCCCTTGTGAGTCCTCTAGGTCAGTGGTTCTCCAACTTGAAAGTCCCTCAGAATCACCTGAAGGACTTGTTAAATAGCCTGCTAGCCCCCAACCCCAGAGTTTCTGATCCAGTAGGTCTGGGGTGGGGCCCAAGAATTTGCATGTCTAACAAATAAACACAGTAAGATGCTGATGCTGCTGGTCCGGGGACCCCCTGCTTTGCAAGGGTAATATTGGTAGGTTCCCGGAGCCCTCTTATTAAATTAACTCATTGTTTTGGATCTTTGGGAGCAATGACTTATATACTGAAAAATTAGCAAGGATGCGTTCCAGCAGATTTTTCAGAGTGGATTTTGCAGAGCTATGACTGAGGCATCACCCCTCATGGCTTGTAAAGGTGTGAGAATTCAGGGTACAGGTTGCTGAGACAGTGTGGGGAGGGCAGGAAAGGCTAGGATTCCACCCCCATTCTTTTGATTTCTGGAGAAAATTTAAATAATAATGAGTGTCTAGTATGCCATCTATCCTATTATTTTCATAACAAAAGCAGTAGTAGCAACAGCAAATGAGCAGCCTGACCACTTACTAAGTGTCAAACACTACCACGCATCTCAGACTTCACATGCTCAAAGACGAAGCTTGATCTTGCTCCCCAAACTAGCTTCTCCTCCCTTCATCCCTTCATCTAGAGAATGGCATCCGGTTGCTCAACACAAAAGTTTGCAGCCATTCTTGATTCTTCTCTTTCAACCCACACATCGAATCCATCGCCAACTCCTGCCAATTCTACTTCCAAAGCTTGTTTTGAATCCACCATTTCTTTCTACCTCCACTGACTTCTTTCTTACTCTAAGTTTTGCTTCTAAGTTTTGGCAATTATGAATAAAGCTGCTGTAAACAGCCAAGTGCAAGTTTTTATATGGACACAAGTTTTCAACACATTTGAGTAAATACCAAGGAGAGCAATTGTTCAATTGTTGTATCATCGTAAGAGTATGTTTAGTTTTGTAAGAAAGTGCCAAACGGTCTTCCACAGTGACTGCCATTTTCTGCTCCTACCAGCAATAAATGAGAGTCCATATCACTCCCAGCATTTGGTGTTTTCATTGTTCTAGACTTTGGCCATTCTAATAGGTGTGTAGTGGTATCTCATTGTTGTTTTAATTTGCAATTCCCTAATGACATATGATGTCGAGCATCCTTTCATATGCTTATTTGCCATCTAAATATCTTTTTTGATGAGGTCTGTTCAGGTGTCTTGCCCGTTTTTTAACTGGGTTGTTCATTTTCTTATTAAGAGTTCTTTGTTTGTTTTGGATAATAGTCCTTTATCAGATGCATCTTTTGCAAATATTTTTTCCCAGTGTGACTTGTCTTCTCCTTCTCTTGACAGCGTCTTTTGCAGAGCAGAAGCTTTTAATTTTAGTGAAGTCCAGCTTATCAGTTATTTCTTCCAGCGATCTAAAAAGTCATCACCATGCCCAAGGTCACCTAAGTTATCTTCTAGGAGTTTCATAGTTTTGTGTTTTACATGTAGGTCTATGATCCATTTTGAGTTCATTTTTGTGGAGGATGTAAGTCTGTGTCTGAATTCATTTCTTTTTTTTAAAGTGGATGTGCTGTTGTTTCAGCACCATTTGTTGAAAGGACGATCTTTTCTCCATTGTATTGTCTTTGCTCCTTTGTCAAAGATCTCTTGACTTTTATTATTATGGGTTTGTTTCTGTGCTCTCTATTCTGTTCCATTGATCCATTTGTCTCTTCTTTTGCCAATACCATACTTGTCTTGATTACTTTACCTTTATAATAAGTCTTGAATTTGGGTAGCGGTAGTCCCCTGACGCTGTTCTCCTTCAGGATTGTGTTGACCACCCTGGGTCTTTTCCCTCTCTCTATGTAAACTTTAGGGTCAGTTTGTCAATATCCACAAGATAACTTCCTGGAATCAAGTTGAGAATAACGAACATCTTGACAATATGGAGTCTTCTTCTCCACAAACGTGGAATATCTCTCCATTTATTTAGTTCTTCTTTGATTTCTTTCATCAGAATTTTGTAGTTTTATTCATATAATTCTTGTACAAAATTTTTGTTAGATAGTTGCTTCTATCTTCATGAGAAATATTGGTCTGTATGTTTCTTGTAACATCTTTGGATTCGGCATTCAGGGTAGTGCTGGCCTCATAGAATGAGTTAGGAAGTATTCTCTCTTTTTCTATCTTCTGGAAGAGATTGCAGAACACTGGTATAATTTCTTCCTTAAATGTTTGGTGGAATTCACCAATGAACCGATCTGGGCCTGGCACTTTCTGTTTTGGAAGGTTGCTAATTATTGATCAATTCCTTTAATAGATATAGGTCTACTCAGATCATCTGTTTCTTCTTGTGTGAGTTTTGGCAGATTGTGTCTTTCAAGGAATTGGTCCATTTCATCTAGGTTATCTTGGGTGATACGTATGCATGGAGTTACTCGTAATATTCCTTTAATATTACAGACACCTTTCAGTGTCCGTGGGATCTGTAGTGATGTTCCCTCTTTCATTTTTGATATTGGTAATTTAACAATTTGTATCTTCTATGTTTTTCTTAGCCTGGTTAGAAACATTGATTTTACTGATCTTTTCAAAAATTAGCTTTTGATTTTGTTGATTTTCTTGATTGATTTTCTATTTTCAATTTCATTGATTTCTGCTCTAATTTTTATTATTTCTTTTCTTCTGCTTACTTTGGATTTAATTTGCTCTTTTTCTTCTAGTTTCCTAAGGTGGAAGCTTAGATTATTGGTTGTAGATCCTTCGTCTGTTCTTATATATGCATTCAATGCTTCAATTTCCCTTTAAGCACTGCTTTCACTGCATCTTACATATTTTGATAAATTGTATTTTACTTTTCATCAAAATATTTTTGAATTTCTTTTGAGACATCTTCTTTGACTCATGTGTTATTTAGAAGTATGTTGTTTAATATCCAAGTATTTTGAAAATTTCCAGCTATGGTTCTGCTAATGATTTCTAGTTTAATTCCACTGTGGTCTGGGAGCAGACAGTATATTATTCTTGTTCTTTTAGATTTTTTAAGGTGTGTTTTATGGCCTAGCATGTGATCTATCTTGGTGAATGTTCCATGTGACCTTGAGAAGAATGTGCCTTCTGCTGTTCTTGGATGAAGAAGTCAAGAGATATCAATTATATTCAGTTGATTGATGATACTGTTGAATTCAACTATGTTCCTACTGATTTTCTACCTGCTGGATCTGTCTGTTTCTGAGAGAGAGGTGTTGAAGTCTCCAACTATAATAGTGGATTTCTTTACTTTTCCTTGCAATTCTATCAGTTTTTGCCGCGCATATTTTGACATTCTATTGTTAGGCACAGACGCATTAAGGATTGTTATGTCTTCTTGTAGTATTGACCCTTTATCATTACATAAATGCCCCTCTTAAATCTGATAAATTCTCTTGCTCTAAAATCTGGTCTGTCTGAAACTAATATACCTACTCCTACTTTATCTTGATTAATGTTAGTATGCTATATCCTTCTCTATCCTTTTACTTTTAACCTACATGTGTCTTTATATTTAAAGTGCATTTTTTGTAGACAACAGATAGTTGGATCTTATTTTTTTTATCTACTCTGACAATCTCTGTCTTTTAATTGGTATTTTAATTGGTATATTTAGACCAGTGATGTTTAAAGTGATTATTGTTATAGTTGGATTAATATCTATCATATTTGTTATTGTTTTCTATTCATTACTCTTGTTCTGTATCCCTATATTTGTTCACTCTTTTTCTGCTTTTTAATTAAACTTTTTATATGATTCCACATTTTCTCTCCTACTTAGTATATCAGTTATACTTCTCTTTTTCTTCTTTTGCTTTCTTAAGTAGTTGCCCTATAGTTTGCAATATACATTTACAACCAATCCAAGTTCACTTTCAAATAACACTATTACTGCTTCATGGGTATAGTGAAAATTCCCATGACAAAGTAATAGTAAAAAATATTAATTCCTCCCTGCATCCCTGTTATCATTTCAATCATTCATTTCACTTATATATAAGCATACATGTATGTATGTGTATACACATATATATATGTCAGCATACATAGTTGAACACATTGTTGCTATTATTATTTTCAATAAACGATTATGTTTTAGATAGACTGATAATGAGAAAAATAAAAGTTTTTATTTTACCTTCATTTATTCCTTCTTCAGTACTCTTCCTTTCTTTATGTAGATCTGAATTTCTGTCCTATATCATTTTCCTACTCTCTGAAGAACTTGGTCTAAAAGCAACAAATTCCCTCAATTTTTGTTTGCCTGAGAAAGTCTTTATTTCTCTCTCACTTCTGAAGGATGACTTCACAGGGTACAGAAGTCTGGGTTGTTTCTTTCTCTTAACACTTTAAATATTTCCTTCTACTCTTTTCTTGTTTGCATGTTTTCTAAGGAGAAGTCAGATGTAATTCTTATCTTTGCCCCTCTATACATAAGGTGTTTTATTCCTCTGGCTTCTTTCAAGATTCTTTTTCTTTGTCTTTGATTTTATGCAGTTTGAATATGATATGCCTAAGTGTAGTTTTTTTGACATTTATCTTGCTTCGTGTTCCAAGCTTGAGCTTCCTGGACCTATGGTTTTGTGTCTGATATTAATATGGGGGAAAATCTCAATCATTATTGCTTCAAAGATTTCTTCTGTTCCTTTCTCTCTTTCTGGTATTCCCATTACGCCTATGTCACACCTTTTGTAGTTGTCCCACAGTTCCTGGATGTACTGTGTTGGGTATTTTTTTTCAGTCTTTTTTCTCTTTGCTTTTCCATTAGGGATGTTTCTGTTGACATATCCTCTACCTCATTCTACTCTTCTCCCTTTTGTGCTGCTTTTTCAATTCTGCCAAAATGCCAGAAAGCCCTTCCACATGCTGTTCCTACTGCCTTCTAATTATGCTGCTGGCTACTCTTACTCATCTTCGTGACATCAGCCTAATGTCACTTCCTTACAAGGTTTTCTGTGATTTCTCTTTCTAAATTAATTCTCCTGGTTCTATTATAATACCTTTAAATTGCACTGTAATATTCTATAATTACACATTTATTTGTGTGATTATTTGATTATGACTGTCTCCCACACCAGAGTGTAAGCTCTTTGAAGTTAGGAATCATATGTGTGCTGCTCACTGACACACCCCAGAGCCTCCACCATGTCTGGCCCCATAGAGGGTCCTCAGTAAACCTGGCTGAACAGATGCGTCTTACCTACTTGTAAATGCAGAGGCAGTTCAGATCTCTTGGTCTTTCTTTTAACCTCCAATCTTGAATTTTCTAGCTCAAGCTTGATGTCTGTTCTGGGAGATTCCACAGATTCCTCCAATTCAGCATGTCCCCCTCCTCCAAATAAACTATTATTTTCTTCCCCGATCAAGTAGTTCTTCTAACTGCTATTCCTATTCATTTCTGTTTATGGAGCCGCAGTTCTCAATGTTACCTTCCTGAGTTCGTGTTGTAGTCACTGTGCGTATTTGCTCACGTGTCCTCTGTATCCTGGTACCTCTACCAAATCTCTCACATTTTACTCTGATTTTCTCTCTCACTTTCACCTTTTTACCCCGAGACTAGACTAGCCAGTCTCTCCCAGCAGCCTAGCTAATGGCTCTTCCTTTCTCTCCTACTCAATTGAACCGTCTTATTGGATGTTTGCTGTTGACTAATCTTCCCAAAGGTCAGTGTTTTCTACTTCATTCTTCTGTTTCCTATGCTGTCAATGGTTTCCCTTTGTAACCACCAGTTCACTTCTGGCTCTTCCACTAACCAATAATAATAGCTATTATTTGTCAATGGAATTATGCTTTTTTGTTTCCAAGTTTTTTACAATAAGCACATATTGCTTTATAATTAAAAAGAATTGTTATTAAAGGCAATTTAGTCTGGGCTGAAGAAGAACACGCTGGACAAGGTAATGTTTTGACACTGAGGTTTTGCAAAGTTGAGTAGGAGTTACATAAACCAAAATGAGGAAGGCAATCACAGGCAGAAGGAATAGCAATGGTGAAGAGATGTAACAGTAGGTGTGTTTAAGGATCTATGACTCCTTCTGTAGAGTTGAGGTGAAAAATACCTGTGAGATAATGCTAGAAGTTGAGGTTCCAGACTAGGTGGAAACTGATCATTAACATTTTCTGAAAGTCATAAGAGGAGCCATTGAAGGATTTTATAGGGACTAGCTCAGTTGGGATTGTCTTTAGAAAGGTCACTCAAGTGGCAAAGTGGCAGGTTGTTTGGAGAGGATAGCGTCTGGGCAAATGAGAAGGTCAAGTGTCAGGTAACAAGAGCTAGGAGGAAGGCAGAGGTAGGATGCATGAAGAAGGAGAGACAAATTCTAGAGATTAAAGAAGCAGATATTTTAGTACTGGAAGTTTGATTGGATGTGGGAAGTGAAAGAGAGAAGTTTAGAATGATGTCTGGATTTCTGACATGATGGCTAAGTAAATGATGAGGCCATTCACCAAGACAGAAAACATTGGGTGAGGACCAAGTGTATGGGGAAAAGGTAATGAGCCTGAGGTACCTGTGGATATCCAAGTTGACCCGAATTTAGAGCTTACAAGAGAATTCTAGACTAGAAACATAGACCTAGGGGTTGTCACATGGTTAAAGCTAATATATGTCCTTGGCGACTGAATAAGAAAAGTAGATTTGCAAGGACGGAGTCCTGGCCCCATCATTTAAGGGACCATCATTGGAAGAGGTGCCCATCATGGGGACTGAACAGAATAGTCTTCTGTATAATAAAACACTGGGAAAAAACAAGATATGGGAGGGTGAGTGTTTAAGAAGGAAAGTTAGCCGTGTCAAATACTTCAGCAAAGTCAAGAGGGATTAGGACTGAAATATGCCTCCTTCGTTTGGACCAAACCAACACCACTGGTGACCTAGCTTGAGCAGTCTCTCAGTGACATGGTTGGAGTGGATACTGGTTGGTGGTGTGGCAAGATGTACTAGTTTCCTGTGGTTGCTGACCATCTCTGAGCCTTGGTGTGTAAAAGGGAGGTATTACCCTCCTTGTTGGTCCTATATTAAATTCCTTCTTTCACGAGCTGCATTCGACAAGCCCAGCACAATAGCTGTCACTCAGGAAGCTTGCAGTCCACACTGGTTCCCTTTCCCTGGCTTCTCCTCGTGCTCACTGACCCCAGCCCGCAATCCTTATTCATTGTCTAAGGTGCATGGTTTGCGCCAGTAGTTTCCAAGGTTTGAAAGGGCTTGCAGGATGAAGGTGGTTTTCTGTGCTGAGTTAGTTCCTTTAAAATGCGTGCTCCCTGTCGCGTTTTTGTGATTCTGATGGGTGAGCAGATTCTTTGGGCAGGAGCAGGTGAATCCCGGTTGCTGAAAGCCAAGTGCTCTTTCGGCAAGGCTGTTTGGGTAAAAAGAATTGCATGCACTTCCTCAGGAGTGACTCAGACACTTCTCAGTTGAATTCAGGGTCTTGCCTTCAGCAGGATAATGTTCACGTAAGTTCCCTTTCCGAACAAAGTGGCCATGGCCATCAGCAGTCCTTAGGGTGAGAGCAAGAGAACTCTGACTCTCACTGCTTGCCTTAGGATCGGTGAACTGAGCCCTGACGTTGGCTTGGCACAGACTACAGATAAGTTTTGCAAGCGTGCTTACAGTTTGCTTATTTGAATTAACCTGTCACCGTGCTCCTGGGGACAACTTTCTGTGATCTTGAGCACAGCAGGCAGCACAAGACAACTGCACTCACTGAGGGAAATCCACTTTGGATTTTTATCATAAAGAGAACCTGCTTGGAACCACGTCCAGAGAACAAGTCTAATTTGTCCTTCATGTTTCTTGACTTCCCTGATGGCTGGGTAGATGAGGAAACCACTTTGTATTTTTAGTAAAAATAATAGCAACTAACACTTACTGGGTACTCACCAGGCACCAGGCATTGTCTCAGCACTTTACTGTTAGTGCAGCAGACGCTCTGAGGTGGGTGCAGGCATTATCCCATCTCTATTTATAAGGAAATTGGAATTAGAAGGGGTTAAGTAACTTGTCCAAGTTGTGGAGCTAGAAAATGGTAGTGCTGGAATTTGAATCCAGGCAACCCAATTCTGGAATCCATTTTCTTAACCATTGCACTATACTGATGGCACTCATACTTTTTGTGTTGCTACATGTGTAGCTGAAGTTTGTAACTGAAAACAAGATGTGGTTCTGGTTAAGGACAATCAGTACAGTCATTGAGTCAGGCATGGACAGCTTAGTATGGAGGTCGAGACTGAAATATCTACACACCATTCAGGGAGAGCTATTGCCCAGGTGTAGTCATGGTGAGTGATGAGGAATGCCATGACCTGGAGAATACAGACATGCTCATCGTGAAGGGGCATATCCACAGAGTGTTCATTTGTCAACAGACGCTAGAAGTCTGGATTTTAATGTGGAATGTCCAATGTAAGACACCACCTTCATTGAAAACTATAAGACATTCTTGAAAGAAATTGAAGAAGACATAAAGAAATAGAAAGATATTCCACGTTCATGGGTTGGAAGAATAAATATAGTTAAAATGTCCATTACTACTAAAGCAATCTACAGATTCAATGCAATCCCTATCAGAATCCCAATGACATTCTTCACAGAAATCAAACAAAGAGTTCTAAAATTTATATGGAACAGCAAAAGACCTCAAATAGCTAAAGCCATCCTGAGAAAAAAGAAGGAAGCTGGAGGCATCACAATCCCTGACTTCAAAATATACTACAAAGCTATAGTAATCAAAACAGGATGGTACTGGCACAAAAACAGACACACAGATCAACGGAACAGAATTGAAAGCCCAGAGATAAAACCACACATCTACGGACAGCTAATCTTTGACGGAGGTGCCAAGAACATACAATGGAGAAAAGACAGTCTCTTCAGTAAATGGTGTTGGGAAAACTGGACAGCCACCTGCAAAAGAATGAAAGTAGACTATTATCTTTCCCCATACATGAAAATTAACTCAAAATGGATTAAAGACTTGAATGTAAGACCTGAAACCATAAAACTCCTAGAAGAAAAGACAGGCAGTGCACTATTTGATAACAGTCTTGGCAGCATGTTTTCAAATACCATGTCTACTAAGGCAAGGGAAACACAAGAAAAAGTTAACAAATGGGACTACATCAGACTAAAAAGCTTCTGCATGACAAAGGAAACTCGTAACAAAACGAAAAGATAACCCACCCATCCTCTGGGAGAAAATATTTGTAAATTGTATATCTGACAAGGGGTTAATTTCCAAAATATATAAAGAGCTCATACAACTCAATGACAAAAATCAAACAACCCAATCAGAAAAAATGGGCAAAGGATATAAACAGACATTTTCCCAAAGAAGATATTCAGGTGGCCAACAGGTACATGAAAAGATGCTCCACATCACTAATTATTAGGGAAATGCAAATCAAAAGCTACAAGGAGATATCACCTTACATGGGTCAGAATGGCTATAATTACCAAGATGAAAAATAACAAACGTTGGAGAGGACGTGCAGAAAAGGGAACACTTATATACTTCAGGTGGGAATACAAATTGTTGCAGCCACTATGGAAAACAGTATGAAGATTTCTCAAAATATTAAAAATAGAAATACCACAGGACCCAGCTATCCCACTACTGGGTATTTATCCAAAGAACTTGAAATCAGCAATCCAAAGAGATTTATGCATCCCTTATTCATTGCAGCATTATTCACAATAGCCAAGACATGGAAGCAACTCAAGTGCCTTTCTACAGATGTATGGATAAAGAAGATGTGGCATATATATACAATGGAATATTAGCCATAAAAAAAGACAAAATCATCCCATTTGCAACAACATGGATGGTCCTTAAGAATATGATGTTAAGTGAAATAAGCCAGACAGAGGAAGACACTGCATGATTTCACTCGTATGTGGAAGATAAACAAATACAAGGATAAAGAGAACAGATTAGTGGTCACCAGATGGGAAGGGGGCTGGGGGTGGGTGAAAGGGGTAAAGGGGCACATACGTATGGTGATGGACAAAAATTAGACTACTGATGGTGAGCATGATGAAGTCTATACAGAAATTGGTAAATAATAATGTACACCCCAAAATCACACAATGTGATATACCATTGTGATCTCAGTAAAATAATTGAAAAAAAAACAAACACAAAACACCTTGCTTGCTATTAATGACCCTGCTTTATCCCTTAATGGTGAAATGGTACTCCTGTATACTGCAGGCTAGGTTTTCCTGCAGTAACCAACATCCGCCAAAGCTCAGCGGCTTAAAACAATTGAAGATTAGTTCTGGTTAACGCCACCTCTCCAACATGGATCAGCAGGGGTCTCTGCTCTTTGACTATCTCACAGGGAGACTGCGGGAGGCTTTATTCAAACACGTTTTACACAATAACTCCAGTAGTGAGAAAAGAAACATGCGACTGGAGCAATGACCCTTAAAGCTACTTACAGAAATGACACGGACACTTAGACTGATATTTCATTGGCTGAAGACAGTCAGTGACCCCACTTGACTTCAAGGAGGGAGGAGAAGTTCAGTCTTTCCGTGGCCAAAAGGAGAAGCTAAACATTTGTGGATATCCCTAATGACTACCACAGCTCCGTGTACTCTGATTTTTAAGGCAGGAATGTTAGAATTTTTTCTAAGGTAGAACCCCGTTTTCAGAGATCTCAAACAGAGGTTGACTGAAAAAGTTGTTCGGTTCTTGACGGATGAACTTTGATGTATCTGGAAAATTTATATCGTGCTTAATATGGAGTAATGTCACTTATTTAAACACTGTCTTCTTTTAGCTGATTAGGAAATCATATGCAAGAACTGTGAAAGAATTCTTAGCTGAAATGATGATTTATATATGAGTATTTATTCCTAAATGTACTGCTCATATATTTTAAGTGTTTGTTTATATTATCCCCTATCTTGTATAATTTGTCTCATTAACTACACTGTAATATATGAATCTTGGCTTATTGACTTATACTCTGTAGTGGCTGGCTCTTTAGAAATTGGTTATTTAATAAAAGTTCAATTTTATTGATATGTTTATCGATTAATGGTTTTTAAATCATTACAATTAGAGATCTTGACTTCAGGAGATGTCACAGAATTGAAAACACTTCAAGCAATTTTTTAAAAGTTGCTTATTGTTGGTTATGATGAGATCTGAGAGCCAAAATTCAGTAGTCTCTCAATTTCAAGGGTATTTCTGGCTTATACCCTCTGAATCACAAGGCAGTCAGACCTTCTTTTCAGATATTATTTTTCTGTGATGTTTTCACATGTTTTTTTCGGCTGTAAGATTTGGATGAACTGTAACTTAAAAAAAAAATTATGAAACAAATATAAGTGCTTAGGGAGGTATTCGATTGCCCAAGACCTTGCAAGGCCCTAAACACTTCAAAACAAGCCCATCCTAGCTCCTAAACCCACACCCTTCCCGGATGACCAGATAGAGGGTGATTCTCATTCTCATGAAATGCAAAGTGCTCAGGGACACGAATGTGTGAGGACAGAGCTTGGCGCGGGAACAGCGTTTCTATAATTTAATGGTAGAATTACTCCCCTTGGAGAAACTTGCATGAACACAAGTTACTCATTGATTGAATCCCAACCATGCAAGTCTGTTTCCAAAATCAATCACTCTTAAGTTGTTCCATATGTACTTGTAAATATTAATATAATGGCCTATGTAAATGGGTTCTTTATTGTCCATCTGCTGATACTAAAGGTGAGGGAGGTGTAGCGTAGTGTTAAGATTCTGGTGTCAGATGACCTGGGTTTTAAAACCATTACTGACATTGTATAATAGCTCTGTAATGTTGGGAAGTCATTCAACCTCAGTAACATTCAGATGTCTTATTTATAAAATAGAGATAAAAGGTATTGACTATATCATGAGGTTGCTGTGACGATTAACTGAAATAATGTGTTTAAAGTGCTTGGCAAAATGCCAGGCAAGCATCCCATAGTAATCAACTATAATTCTTAATATTTTATTACTATCTTTATAAAGTCATATAATCAAGATGAAAGGATCTCAAAAGCCATTGGATTCAACTACTCATCAAATTATTTAATCGCTTCTCCAGTGTTCCCTCCAGGACATCTCCCATCTGGCCCGTGGTTGAATACTGATTGTTGGATAACCCTGACTTCTCCAACTGCCTCATATTGAACTCAATTATGCTGTTAAACCTGTAGCTTTAACTATTTGGAGATACACCGAGCAAACGTAAACCCTTTCCTCATGACAGCCCTTTGTGAATTTCAAAATATCTCTAATCACAGGCTTTTCCTTAAACTTCCTTGGAACCCTTCCTGCCTCTCCCTGAAGCTTTCATTTGTTCATTCTCTTTCCCTTCAACACCCACATTTTGGAAAGAATAGAGTAGAGATGTGGTTTCGACTTCCTCCAGTTTTATTTTCTCTTCAACACCTTGGATGTAGAGTCTGATTCAGCAACTCCCCAAGCTGAAGCGCAGGGGCTGTACCCAGGAGTCAAAACGAAATGAAAAGCAGAGAGAGAGAGAGAAAATGGAACCTCTTTTATTGAGGCTTTATAACGTTCTAATCACTATGCTAAGAGTTTTACATATATCTTCTCATTTGATCCTCACTAAACCCTATATGAAGCATGCCTTATGATTCCTATTTTACTCTTGAGAAAAATGAGTCTCTGAGAGTTTGAATTGTTCAATATCCTGCAGCTTGAAAGGGGTGGTGGGGCAGGTCAGGTTTTATAAGTGGGCTGTCTGCCTCCAAAGTCCCCGCACTTGAATACCAGGTATATGAATACAAGTATAGTGAATGAGTATGGGAGGTAGAGAGAAACTGGCACATTAGTTAATTTTATTGGACACACGTTACGTAAAAGACATATTTATGAAATAAAAATAAATATAGGATATAGACCTTTTCTCATATAAGGAAGCTTACAATCTAGCAAATACTCCCCCCCCAAAATAATCCACGAGAGACTGAAAGATAGCAGTATAAGCATATTCTGTAGGAGACACCTCTCTTGTTATTCCTTTCAGACATTTTATAAATTGTTTCTTAGCGTAAATATATAGATATAAGGACGTAGAGGTAGAGATATGTAGGTATAGGTATAGATAATGATAAAGAGAAGGAGATATGATACAGATATGGAATAGAGAGAGATATGGATATATAGATGTTGAGATGTAGGTATGTGGAGATAGAGAGAAAAACAAAGAAAAAAAATTAAAAGTAAAACTATGGACCAGGAGGATATACATGGACTTCAGATAGTGGTCGTTTGGGGAGAAAATTAGACAATAGGACTAGTGTAGGGTAGGAAGCGAGGGAAGGAGTGGGGAGAGGGGAGAGAGGAAATATAATTTTACTGTTCCATTCGTTTATATATAAATGAATATATGCATATAAATACGTAAAAATATCTGAATGAAAATATAGATAAGAGACTAAGAGTGGGAGTATGGAGGGGCAGCTTCAATTCTTCTCTTTTAATTATTTGAGCTTTGCATAAGAACCATATAAATGACAGTAAGCTTTATATTATTCATATTTTTAAAGCTATGTTCTCATAAAGGAAGCCAACGCATAAATTTAGGAAGGATAACCCCATAAATATGGTTTCTAACATCGAGTGCCTCCTCCCCGTGTTCTCCCCACTCCTGACGGCCATTCCTCTGTCTGCAGGCTGTGGGCTGCGACAGGCAGCTGGGAAGTAACGCCAAGGAGGACAACTGTGGTGTCTGTGCTGGCGACGGCTCCACCTGCAGGCTCGTGCGGGGACAATCAAAGTCCCAGGTTTCTCCTGAAAAAAGTAGGTTTTAAACCTAACACAATGTTACCATGTGCTTTAGACGGTCTGTGACTAGAATAACATTTTCCTAATGCCAAACTTTTTAGTTGGAAAGAACTTCTGGCCAGTTTTCTAAAAGTCAAATTGTGTATATCAAATTTTTGTTCCCATTCCCTTTTCTAAAACTACCTGTTTCTTTGAACCTTTGCCATTACGGAGAATGACTATTTTTTTTTAATATTTGCTAATTTTTTAGGTAAACCATGAGTAATAATTTCTTTTATTTGCCTCCCTTTGATTGCTAACAAGGTAGGAAATATTGTCATGTATTTATTGCCCATTTATACTTTTTCAGCTTTCAATTAGCTGCTGAAGTCATTTACTCCTTTTCCTATTTGGATGTTGATCACTTCCTCACTATTGTGAGCTTTCAATCTATCATGAATACTACCCATTTGTCTGTTATACCTATTTCAAATATTGTTCTCAGTTTGTCATTTGACTTTCAATATCATTGATGTTTGTGGAATCAATAGTTTCTAAGTTTTATATATTCAGAAATTTCCATCCTTTCATTTCAGTAGTATCTGCCTTTTAAAAAATCCTTTAATTTGGGGCTCAGGAAACTTTTTCTATAAAGGCTGGATAATAAACATTTTAGGGCTTTGCGGGGCATATGGTCTCTGTCTCAACTACTCAACACTGCCGTAGCAAAAAGCACCCACAGACAACTCTTAAACAAATGGGCATAGCTCTGTTCCAATAAAACTTTGCTTGCAAAAATAGGCTGCAGGCTGAATTTGACCCTCAGATTGGGTTTTGCTGACCCCTGCCATAAAGGGAAAAAAGTATTCATTATGTTGTCTGCCAGTGCTTTTATGGTTTTGTGTTCCTACTTTAAAATCCTTTAGTCACTTGAATTTATTTGGATGTAACTTATGAAATAGGGATCTTACTTACTCCCTCCAGTGGGAAGAACTTGATAGGGGGGGTGGAGGGTGGGGATGGTTCTCCAGGCAGAGGAAACACGATGTTCATGGCCTGACACTAGAGGAAAGCCTGGGCTGTCTCGAGAAACTACTAATATATTGCTTAGGCCTGAATGCATATTGGATGGCGTGCAAGATGTGACAGAATGGCATCCAGAAGGCAACTGTAAAGGCCTTCATTGTTTTGCTTTACTTTTCAGGTTGAGCGGAGTCATTAAGGCAATTTAGGCAGTGGAGTGACATGGTTAGATTTGTGTTTTAGTAAAATGATTTCTGGCGGCGTATGGAGGCTGGATTACCTGTGAGGTGAGCCTAGAAGCAAGGAGTCTGAATAGGAAGCTTTTATTAAATACTCAAGGGTGTTTGAAATAATGAGGCCTTGGTCTAGTGTCGCAGGGTAGGAGAGGTAGAGGAAGGAACAGATTGGAGAGATATTTAGGAGATAGAATCAGCAGAGTTTGATAATTCTTTGGATGAAGACTATCAGAGAAACAAAGAAGCTAGGATGATGCAAATTATCCAGTTTGAGCAATTGGCTGGATATGCTTGCTGTTCATTTGGGTAAGAAATTCATGAAGAGGAGACGCCTATCAAAGGTAATAGCTCACCTCCCTCTGTCTTCCTTCTCTCCAGAATTTTGGCCCCATAAGTATTCAATACCTTAGTACCTTTCTGATGCCTTCAAACAGATGTTGATTATATTTTGTTTGAGATTGAAGGGTTGATCTGAGAACATGCCAGTCCATTGTTACTGGTGGCAAAATCTCCTTATTGGTGGCATTTAATTATAAATTGAGTGAGTCTGCCCAAAGAGCATATGTAGAATGTATCAGAAGCCAACAGTTGCCTCCTTGGGAACATGTGAAGTCAAGGTGTTTAGCCAGGAAAGCAGTTTAAGGGAATTCAACTGAGAAAGAATGAAAAGAGTAGGTAGGTAAACGCAGAGCTCAGCAAGAGTAATATCACGGAAGCCAAAGGAATGAGTAAGTCCAAAAAGGAGGTCGTGGTCAGCCATGTTTAATGTGGTTGTAAGATGGACTGGAGTAAGAGCTCCACAATTTCTCTTTGGCAATTTGAAGATCATCTGTGACCTTAGCAAGAGTGGTTTCAATGAGTTTCAGGCTGAAAACAAAGCCTGATTGCAATGGGATGAAGAGTGAACAGAAGGCGAGAATATGTAGAAGGAAGAATTTGCCCAGGACAATAGGAGGTGTCCGTGCCCACACCATGTCAAGAGCTGGATAACTATACAGATACAGCTGGAGAACATGGTGAGAAATGAACTGGGTTCCAGCCTATTCGCGTTTTTTACTCTCTTCTTTAGGAGATAGAGTCAGCTGCTAAGAGTGGGGCTCTCAGAGACTTGAGAGTGTTCCCCTCGAGGAAAGGGGAAGAAGAAACTCAGCAAAGACAGTAAAAAGGTAGCAGAGTAGCTGTAAGAGCCTGGCTGAGGTTGGAAACCATGAATTTGTGGGGGTTTCAACCCGTGGACAAATGAGGAAGCCAGCTTTGAATGGCGGTGTATCAATGAGGAATGCATTCTACCATAAATGACAGAAAACTCTATTCATAAGAATAGGAGTTTATGAATCTCTTTTAACAAGAAGTCTAGAGTAGGCAGTCAAGGCTGAGGAAGCTGTTTCGCTGCATCTTTAAGGAACCAGGGTCCTCTCTCTCTCTTTCATCCTCCTTAGAGTGTGGCTTTCATCTCCAGTTGCAAAGTCACATTGAACATTGAGACACCACATCCACATCCCAGATGATAAAGAAGAAGGTAGTGCAAGAGGTATTCTTTTGATACTGTGCCCTTTATTCAGGAAGGGAAGTCGTCCCCAGGGAATTTGTCTCATTGACGAGAACTGTGGCATGTGACACTCTGGCTTCTAAGGAGCTGGGAAACTGATTATATGGCATTCGTTCTATTCTGTTGTTACCAATGTTGATACAATGCCATATAATTCCTTAAGTTCTCTTCTGGCATATCCTATCGTTTAATTCCACTAGCCCTCTCTCGTTGTAGTTTTGATATTGTCAAACCCATTTGACAGATGAGGAAACTAAGGACCAGAGATGTAAAGGAACAGCTCCCATAATTCATTATGAAAAGCAATATGGGGAAGTGTGGTTAAGATATTGCGTTTAAATCCTGGGTCTGTTGCTTACTAGCTGTATAAGCAGAGTAAGTATTTTTAACTTCCATGTGTATCTTGGTTTTCTCATTTTAAAACTGGGAACAGCAGTAGTACTGCTTTTGTAAAGTTATTGTTAGGGTTAAATAAATCAGTCACGCCAAGCAATCCAAATAGTATCTGGCACCTAGAGAGGGCTCAGTAAATGCTAGCTGTATTTTTATTAGAAATATTACTCATTTGGATACCAAAGGATGTCACACCTCTTACATACATTAAACGTACGTGTGGATATTTGTAAACAGATTTCTAAATCAACAATTGGTCAATCTGGGTACTGTTTTTAGGAGAGCTACTGATGGATATGGAGGAAAACCTTGTCAAAAGTGTCAAAAAAGACTGACTTGTAGGAGAAACCAAAGTTGGAGGAAAGACAACTCCAGGGAAGACAGTGGGGAGCCAGGCTCCACTGTGAAGGGTTAATTCAGGAAGGTTTTTGGATGAGTGGACTGAATGGGAAAATAATAGCCAGCACGAGTATTGGGGAAGGGCCTGGAGTTAGCATTGGCCTGAAAAAGTGTTGAAATCTCCTCAGAAAAGATGTGGTCTTGTCAGGGTCAAAGAGAGATTAGAAATCGAGGTAATTCTACTTGAAGCAGGGTAGAAACTGAGTGAAATTGGGTCAAGAGACCAGTCTTTTTGGAGAAGTGAGCTGAGGAGGCCCTGAAATGGGAAGGGGTGGGGTGGCGTGCTGTGTTGGCTGTGTTGGCCTACATGTTGGTATGTCATAGTTCTTCACTCGTGGTAAAGTAGTTCCTATTCTCTCTCTCTCTCTCATTTTCACTTTCTTTCACACTGAATTTCAGTTTTTGGATCAGAGTTCCTTTTGAGAATCTATTGAAAGTTATGTATTTTCTCTCTGGGAAAATGCATGTGTACCCATAAGCCCCAAATTTGCCATTCTGACTTTTTTGTGGGGGTCTCAGATCCCCGATGCCGGTTTAGGACATTCCAGGTTCAGAGCCTCTAAAGATTGAATCTTTCTGATCGATTTCTGCAAAGAAGGGGCAACTGGGGCGCACAGACAGATCCTTGACTGCAGTGGGTGATGCATTGTAGTGAAACTGGGGCATCCCGCAGGCCGCTGGCATGTCATCCGGTTCTGTATGGCTGTGCTTGGGCTAAGGCTAAAGTTTGCAGAGATTCCTCCCTGCGTGAAAACCATGCTTCTCGTCCTTGATTTTCAGTACCACCCCTTCATGTCTGTTGCTGCTCCGAAACTGGCCAGCTGAAGCTGTTGTTGGCTGGGGTTTTCCATGGGCCATATGGAAGCACTTCTCTATAATCATGCTTTGTGTGAAAGACATGTGGGAAATGAAGCCATGTCTCTCTTTGAGTGTGCATCACCGGGCCTGCAGAGTCCGTGAAGCTCCTACGTCCTCACCTTGCCAAACAATCATGCCTGTCTTCCCCGGACTCACACTGAGTGAGGACATGGCAGCGAGATGCTGTTGGCACAGTCCTGCTCTGGAGAAAGTGCACAAGGTTGCGCACAGGCTATCGTTTCCATCTTCCAGTGAGGCAGATTCAAGGTGTAGGAGTCTGGAGCCAAAACTTTTGCAATGAGAAAAATCAGAAATTAATCCAGATACAACACACGAATTTCCTGTTCGGAGGGAGAAGGAGAGAGACTGAACTAATAACTGGCATGAATAGCTTTGGATGTTGGAACAGGGAACTAGAGGCCAGTCAAGTTTTAAAGAGAGAAAACTCTAAAAACAGCAACCAAGAAGCAAACACATCTATTTGGAGAGCCTCAACTTGGCATTTAAGGACTCAGTTGTGTTTCCAGCTTTGTCTTTTCTTTTTGGTCGTGTCCACACATGTATGAGGCCAGTAAATAAGTAAGCTCAGCCTGTCTCATCTGGGCTCCTTGTACATTTTTATATGGCGGCACCTAAACCTGTTGATACAGTGATGTCCAAGGCTGACCCGAAATGGCAGCATTTCACTCAACCTTTGACATTATGAAGATAGCCACATCTTCTTATAAAGCATCTCTTGGTACTCCTGACAAAAATAGAATCCTGGGCTAGGCGGACTGAGGGGCTGCCTTATAGAGTAATTATTATGATGTTTCCTCTTCATACACTGTTCATTTGTCCTTTGACTGTCACTTCCAAAAATAATCTATAAATTTAACTTATTCCACAACAAGGAAGACCGTATCAGCCATAAAGGGTTTGCTAACATGGTGAACAGATTGGCTTCCATTCATCCTGTCTTCTCACGTCATCTCTTTCTATCTCCCCATCCTTTCCAGGGCAAGATTCTGACTGATAATACTCTTATTCCAGAACTGTGGGTGGTAAAGGAATATTCAAACCAAAGATCCTATTGGTTTTTATGGGATATTTCCCCCATTTAATTCAACAAGGGAGAGCATGGCGTGGAAGAAAGATCTTTTGACTGAAAACCCAGAGCCCTGTGTTCTCGCTCTTGCTGGCCCTTTCCCACGTCGTGTCTTCTGTGCCCTCTGCATGAAGAGGAATGAGAAAAAAGATGCGCCAACTTTGTGGGAAGGAATATCATAGATTCTGTTTTTCACAGAGTAGCCAGACTGACTGTGAACTTCCCAGCTTAAAACTTCTTCATGGATTGCCTTTACGCTTACAATAAAATCCACACCTCTTTCTATGACCTTCAATGTCTGGGATCATCTGACTCCCACGTTATGTCATATGCTGCCATTCTGCCCATCATTCATTAGGCTTCAGTCATGCTGACTTTCTGGAAGGTTCTAGAATGCTAAGTGCCCTTTCCCCTCATGGACCTTTGCATCGACCAATCCCTGGACCCGAAACATGCTTTTCCCAGTTCTTACCATGGTGCCTCTTTCTCATCCTTGAGCTCAAGGGTCACCTCCTCAGAGAGGCTTTCTTTGACCACTCTTCCTAAAGTCCTCCCTTCTCTTTTCTGTTTTTTTCTTGCTTAGCTTTTATCACAAGAAGTAATTACTTCATTTATTTGTTTAATTTGTCTCTCGCACTAGTAAGGCATTGCGAGAGCAGACACCATGTCCATTGTTTTCACCGTTTTATTCCTAGTGCTTTTACAGCACCGAGCACGTCACAGGAGTTCAATAAATGCAGAACGAATGAATGCAGGCTCTCTGCCGGGGGACGATTCTGCTTCCCATTATGATTTCAGTGGGACTGAATAATGTTGTGCAACAGAACTGGACTGGGAGCCAAAGACTGGGGTAATAACCTCAGCTTGGCCGCTAACTCTCTGTGATCTTAGGCAAGATGCTGAACTTACTGGGGCCTTGGCTTTTTCATCTGCATGCTGGGAGCGTTAGCGAAGATGATTCCTAAGCCCTCTTCTAGCTCTGAAAGTCTATTAAGTACGTCTATAATTTATTCTTTGTTTTTGAAAACACAGTTCTTGGGATTGAATGGAGGTTAGAGAAATAAGACCCAGGGTCTTATATGGAGACATTTTCCAAAGTTTTAATGAAAAGGTTTGACACAGATGGCTTGTTTTTATTCTTATAGGGCCCAGGAAGTTTTGTATATGCAACAAAAGGGAGCTGGTGTGAAGTCCCCTCTTATTTCCCATGAACCACTACCTCAGTATCTTTTTACATGCTGCCATCACTACCTACATGAGAGGGTTTTGTTTGCACACTGACCCCCTCCTTGGTGTGTGAGCTCATAAAGGGCCTTTCACACTTCGCCCAATACCTGGTACTTAGTATTTTCTCAGTAATGGTGTATTGACTTGACTGGAACAGAACTGAAAAACCCACCTGGACCAGCTGCCATGGCAACAGTCCTTGAGGACATGGTGAATTAAAAACAGAAGCATCCTATTGGCAGCCAAGCCCTGCCACACCTGCAGTCACCCGGGAGACTTGATATCCACTAACCAGATGAGAGCTCTGGGATTATTGATAATAATAGTTATCAGGACGATGATAATAACAGTGGCCTCCACAGGTTGTGTGCTTATGATGTGCCAGGCACTGTGGTAAGTATTTTTGCTGTATAATATGATTTATTCCTCATCAGACTCTACAAAATAGGTATAATTATAACCTGCCATTTGACAAACGTAGAAATGGGCTCAGGGAAATGAAGCACCTTGTTTGAAGTCTCACAATTAGTAAGTGGCCAAGCTGGTTCTGACTCCCAAGTCCATGTGTGTCACCACCCTCCTGAGCTGTCTTCCAAGAGTAGCCAGATGAGCAAGAGAGGAAACGTGCACCAAGGCCTGGAGTGATGGGGGATAGACAAAGGCAGCACAAAAATGGAACCAGAAGTGGAGCAAAGGCTGCCTCAACTCACCTGCCCATTATTCCCTCTTGGCAAAGCCCGGCCCTGGGGTTCCTAATCCAGCACGCACATCAGGACCACCTGGAGAACTTGCTCCACATTCTAATCCTCAGGCCCCACCCTAGAATTTTGGGGGGTAAATCTGGGCAGTGATATGTCACCAAATTTCCCAAGTGACTCTGATATGTGCTTTCGGTTAACATCTCTGCTTTTCAGCCTCTGACGGCCCTGTAGGGGAAGAAAAATAATTTTCTCTCTATCCTTCTAGGTCCTTGGCCGAGACCCCTCCTGTAACAAAAAGACAGATTAGCAGGAGAAAAACAAGTTTAATTACATATGTATCTACATATGGGAGCCCCACAAAGATAGGAGACTCAAAGAAGTTGCCAAAGTAGGAAGCTTTTATCCCTTTTAGACAAACGATAAATTTGTGAAGAAGTGACAAGACGAAGAGTTTGGGCTTGGGATAGTAAGATGGTAAAGAGGTAACAAGCTTTGTTTACACAGCCTTCTTGGCCCTCAATTCCCTGTCTTTGGTGACAAGGATGCCTTCCTCCCTCCTGGTACAGGGAGGTACCTGTCACATGGGAGATTTATGTGCTTTCAGTGGGGGACAAAGGAGGGCCATGCACTGGTTGTTTCCCCAGCACCTTTAATTCAAAATAATCAATATGACAGAGTGGCATGTTTTGGGGTGGCATATTCTGAACTCCTACATCCTATTACGGAGTCAGAAGACAAATGACCATTTAATCCTCGCCAGGCTCTTGATTTCTTAGATGCGGTGTAAAGAGCAGAAAAGAAGAGTCACACTCTGACACTGGGGAACATCTTGACAGAAAGTGGTTGTTAGATGCTGAGGGTGACATACCCCCCTCTACAGTGTGCTGCTCAAAAGCTGGTCCTGGAAATGAGCATGAAAGTGTCCATTACTAGGAACTCTGCCTGTCACCATGCTCTTTTGCGGTAAAAAGGCATTTTAAGCCAGTAAATTAGCATACCTCCAGGTTGGGAGCAGAAGTTTCTGCACTGACACGGGGCTGAAGGCTGAGGACGCTCACTTACAGGTTCAACCATAAGAGACTTGCGTGATGCAGCATTACAGCTCGGGGCGGGACGTGGGGCTGTCATAGCAGGGCAGCCGGAGTTGGGGAGTCAGCTGTCAGCTTGTAGCTGGTTGCTGTCACCAAGTCAACTGCCGTGTTCCTTCTCTACTTGTTAAAAAATGCTCATTAATTTCCGATTTTTTACTGTTTCTGTCTTTGCTTGTTGGCATAGCTCATTTATCCCACCTCCGTTCACAAAGGGCAGTGTATGGACAGGCTTCCAGGTGTAGCATCAGTGTAGTCAGACGTTGACTCCTCTTCTTTCCCCTTCCACACGCCCCCACTGCCCCTGCAGAACGACCGACGAACATGGATCAGACTCGACTACCCTACTTTTCAAAGAATAAGCCTTTGTTCTGTACAATGTCACACAAACTAACTCATTTTAGTCTAAATGATGCCAAATGGTTACGGGTGCGTGAGGGCATTAACAAATTCTGCTGTTTTTCAGTTTACAAAATACTTTCACACCCATTCTCTCACTTTAGAGGAAAATAAGTATTATTTGCAATTTTTCCCATAGAGTTATTATTATTATTAGCATTAGCATTTATCCAGATACCCTTCCTCCTTTTTTAAAAACTCCTTTATTCCTTGTGAGTGGGGAATGGAGCGAGGGGGTGTGTGTGTTTGAACCTAAATAGCAGAAGGAAAAAATAAATGTAGGATCAAGAAAAGTAACACGAAAAATGCTTGACAGAAAGTTAATTAAGCCAAAAGAAAAAAAAAATCCCAAAAAACCAAATTTTAAAAAACAAAAACCAGGAATAGAAAAGTGGGAATGAGGTTGTCAAAACGAGAGTAAATAAAACATGTCTTTTCTTGGATTGCCATGGAACGTATGTATTTAGGTTGGTGTCGTTCTGGTTGGACTTTATAGTGAAAATGCGCGATCTGATATAAATTACAGTCCTTCTGGGCTGAAACTGATGTTTATTGATTAGTTAATATTGTGCGGACAATTTATTTCCTGTACATCTTGCTACTTAGCAAAGCTGCGATCTGCGGCAGGAAATGAGACATGGAAGAAATATGACAGGACAGCTGGACTCGAGCGTTTGTGTGTGGGAGGGAAGTGTGGAGGCGAGCTGAATGGGTCCTTAGGTCAGCCCAGTGGTTGTGAAATCAAACCAGTGAAACCCATGAAACCAAAGTCTGTAACGAGCCTTCTGGGGGGGTGCGTCTGGGTTTGTACAGTTAACTTGGTCTCACAGTAGAAGGGTTAAGAGTGTAGTTTTGGCCTCTGACCCCGGCTCTATGGATTAGGAACTCTGTGCTCTTGGGCAAGTCACTTGAACCTTCAGAGCTTGTTTTCTTAATTGTAGAAAGGGGTTTTTGTTAGAATGAATGAGGTAATTTATCTCAAGATACTTAGCATTGTGCCCGGGGGCATAGTAAGTGCTCAGTGTGCTTTTAATAACTTACACTTACTCTGACCTATCTGTGGTTAAATTCTCTTCTTGAAACAAATATTCTTGTTTTCCTCATTTTACGTATGTAACTGAGGCATAGAGAGGGTAAGAAACATGCCCAAGGTGACACAGCGATTGTAAGTGGCAGTGCTGGTATTCCAACCCAGCTTGTCTGGCTCCGTAGTCTGTGATTCCACTAACCACTAGACCATATTGCCTCACCAGTTGTTTGTAGACAAAAAATAATGCAAATGACATTTAAAGAGAAACGAGAAGGAGCACTGGAAGATGGCACACAGAGTAGCGGTATCAAGGATCTCTTACCCAAAACTTCAATCTAAAACTTTTGGAATAGTTCCAAGCAATGAAAGTGTTCAGCAGGAATCAGTTCCCACTGCTACCACCACCACCAGTGCCACCACCACCACAATCACCACCACCACCACCACCACACAACCACCACCGCCAGACCACTACCACCACCACCACCACCACACAACCACCACCACCACCACCACCACAC